>NC_142586.1:9779724-9932224 GCF_965207765.1 Zootoca vivipara | reverse complement strand
GTTGAGGAGGGCCAGCTGCGAGGGGAGTCAAATCCAATCCAAATAACTTTACTGTACTAGCCATTGGCCATACACCAGTGTGGTGTAGTGGTTAAGAGCGGTGGACTCGTAATCTGGTGAACCGGGTTCGCTTCCCCGCTCCTCCACATGCAGCTGCTGGGTGACCTTGGGCTAGTCACACTTCTCTGAAGTCTCTCAACCTCACCCACCTCACAGAGTGTTTGTTGTGGGGGGGGAGGGAAAGGAGATTGTTAGCCGCTTTGAGACTCCTTCGGGTAGTGATAAAGCGGGATATCAAATCCAAACTCCTCCTCCTCCTCCATGACAAATCTGAAAGAAAAATAAATACAAGCAAAAGGGGTGCCATCTCTGTGTCTCCCTTACAGTTCCCTGCTATATTGTCCAGGGTCTTCTTTCTTATCTTTTTGGCCGCCAAAACAAAAAGGGTGACTTTAGGAGTCACTGAAATGTTTACATCTTGAGAAGCCATTGGACCTTCTCTGCCAGGGAGAGACATCTTTCCTGTATGAACGGCAAGGTGAGAAATCGCCTCCTGGGTCCATTGTAGAGTGGGCCAAATAGTAAATAGTGCGGTTGTCCACATATGCAGAGCCTGTCTTCGTACGGTACCCTGTTATATCGTCCATCTAGGATGGCAGAAGGCATAGCTTGAAAACGCAGCCCAGTAAGAGCAAATAAGATATCTTTATTGTCATTGTCCCCTTGCGGGAACAACGAAATTACTCTTTTTTTCTTTGTTAAGATATAAGATCTTAGTGAGGCTAAGGCCAAGTTGCAGGGGGGTTGAGAAATGTCTCTGTTTTCATCTGAGGAATGTCGGGTGGTATGAATGACAGGTTTGTCTTTGAGATTAGTGCAGCCCCTCACTGACCTTGTATAACACCGAACATAAAACACCACAAACTCAGGTGAAATGGCAGCCAAAGACTAAGAAGGAAGCACTTGGCTTTTCTGTGGGGATCCAGCCAATATAACAAGGGGATTTCACCTGCCTGCTTTTGCTACCCTTGGCTGAAGCTATGAGTTCCTTGTGTCACTGTGACTAGTGGCAGAAACAGCTTGTCCTTTACAGGGTTTCCTTCTTTATTTTTTCTCATGAGTGCTTAACTTGGCTCAGAGCTGTTACTGGTCACCTGTGAACAACTTGCCTTACATTTTGGCAGGCTTTAAAATACTTGGGACTTTCAGCAACAATAAATTTCAGTGGATCGAAAGAAGGAGTCAGACAGCTGTTTGGAATTGAGCGCAAGCCTTTAAAAAATTATTATTATTAATATTATTAGAATTATTATGTCATATGCAATCTCTCTTGCTCAGCTGGGATTTTCCTCATATTGGAAAAGAATTAAAAGAAAGAAAACTTGCTTTGTAAGATCGGTAGATTGCACCTGGAATTGAAAATGGAACTTTATCCAGGTCATATTTCTCAGTCGTCTGTCTCTGAAGGTGGAGAGTCTATGCATAGAGCTGTTTCTTGAGTCTGTATTTTCTAACTTGCTAGACAGCACCTTGGAAGGGTTTTGTTTGAGATCAGAGCTCTATTTTTGTAACAGGCATGATCTCCCCAGATAGGGGGAAATGAAAGGGGCACTAAGTATAAGAAGTTCCTGCTTCAGAGCTACCACACATGTTCACCTCATTCAGAACCACTCCTTCTACAGTCTGCTCCAATGTGGGCCAAGTGGCAATCAATAGGAAAATTCAAGCTATCAGCAACGATAGGGAAGAAATTTGGTGTTTTTTTAAAAAAAAATCTACCTGATTTACACTTGCTGGATTATTCCTGAACAGAAACTCAGCCAGTCCTTCAGAAATTGTACGTCTCTGAATTTTGCAACCCCCCAAAATATGTTTTAAAAGTCATATATTGGGGGGGGGCAGTGTGCATAACAATGCATATGAGTGTGAAAAATAACATATAAAATGCATTATGCTAGGTACAATTGCATGCAAAAATGGGTATAGTTGGAGAAACGGACACTAAAATGCTGGTGAAATTTTGCAAGGCCTTTTTCCAGTTGCAAACTAATGGGGAAATTGGATGAACTGAACAGTAGAAAACTGAGAAGCAGTGAGAAACCAAAATTGACAGCTTCATCCATCCCTAGCTACAAGTGAGATAATGTGAACACGTCAAACCTACCATCTAACAGGGCCTGCGGATCTGAGCTTTCCTGGCAGGTGCTACTCACTGGGTGCTACTATTACATAGGTAAAGGGTAAAGGGGCCCCTGACTATCAGGTCCAGTCGTGTCCGACTCTGGGGTTGTAGCGCTCATCTCGCATTATTGGCCGAGGGAGCCGGCGTACAGCTTCCAGGTCATGTGGCCAGCATGACAAAGCTGCTTCTGGCGAACCAGAGCAGCGCACGGAAACGCTGTTTACCTTCCCGCCGGAGCGGTCCCTGTTTATCTACTTGCACTTTGATGTGCTTTCGAACTGCTAGGTGGGCAGGAGCTGGGACCGAGCAATGGGAGCTCACCCCGTTGCAGGGATTCGAACCACCAACCTTCTGATCAGCAAGCCCTAGACTCTGTGGTTTAACCCACAGCGCCACTTGGGTCACCTACTATTACATAGTACATAGCATATGACAATGAGAAGCTTACAATCTAAAAGTCAATGCAAAGGAGTTAGTCGTCTGGGTGGGGGAAGCGATTAAAGAGAGACACAGAAGAGAATTTTGTTTGGTCTGGATTTTTAAGCAAACTGACCTAATTCACACCATTGAAACCACTGCACAGACTGGATCCCAGTCCATCTTCAGATTTCACACTTCTTTGAGTTTGACAATACAGTTCTCAGCTCAAAAAAGTACCAAAGTACATTAAAAATATGTGTTTTAGGTGAAAATACACTTACAAATATGTACATTGAGATAAAATATATGCTTAACTATGAATTTTCATACAGATTTTTTTTTAAAAAATCAGATTAATGCAGAAACAGGATGGAAAGGATTTATGAAATGAACACATGCAAAACTGATGTGGACAGGAAATATACTCATCCATCCATCCCTAGAGAAAGATGGAAGTGGGGGTAAACGGTGGAAGAATATGCTTTCCGTTCAGTTCCTCATACTTTGGCTTAGTTTCAGTGGGGGAGGAAGACCAGGATGTTAAGCCAATTGCCTCATAGGAAAGGTGGGTTTTGAGAAGGAATTTGAAAGTGGGGGACAGAATCCAACCTCTGCAAACCTCACACTGGTTTCCATTGCAATTCGTTTCTTCTTTGGTGATCACTCATAGCCGAGTAAGATTGTCTTCCATGAACACAGTCTTAACAGTAAGTCCATAAGTGATTGTGGAGGCCAATTCTGGATCCACACGTCCTTCCACAGCAGGTGGGAGTTGATAACTGAGAGGGTTTGCCAAACATGCCTTCCTCTTGGCTTGTTTCTCCTTTCCCCCCCGAGGTCGTGCTTCATCAAAGTCCATGACACCTTTGGTAAAGGCTGTTCTCCAATTGGAGCACTCACAGGCCAGTGTTCCCCAGTTATCAGTGCCTATAATACATTTTTTAGATTTGCCTTGAGTGTGTCTTTAAACTTCTTTTGTTGTATTTCGCTTTCAATTCTTGAGCTGGGTATAGAGTAATTGCTTTGGAAGACAATAATCAGGCATACGAACAACACGGCCAGTCCAACGAAGCTGATGTTGAAGAATCATTGCTTAGACACTGGTGATCTTTACTTCTTCCAGTACACTGACGTTAGTTCGGCTGTTTTCCCAAGTGATGTGTACATTTTTTTCGGAGGCACCATTAATGGAATCTTTTGAGGAGCTGGAGATGGCATTTAAAAGTGGTCCATGTTTCACAAGTGTACAGTAAAGTTGGTAGTACGATAGCTTTGTAAACAAGCACTTTGGTTATTGTACATCATACCCTCTAACACAGGGTTTCCCAAACTGTGGTCTGTGGACTACAAGCGCTCCATAAGCATCATTCAGATATTCTGCAACATGTAGATTTGTGGCAAAGGACAGTAGCATTGCATGCGAAGTCCCCCGTTTCCCCTGGGAAATCCCTGTTTTTCCAGCTGTTCCTAGCTGAAAAAACGGATTTTTTGTTTTTTCCCGGTTTATTCTGGCACGGTGGCCATTTTGGAACTGGGCGGAGCATGCTCAGAAGCGACTTTTGATGCTGCTCTGCCCAGTTCCAAAATGGCTGCAGTGCGACTTCTGGCGCGGTGGCCATTTTGGAACTGGGCAAAGCAGCATCAAAAGTCACTTCTGAGCATGCTCCATCCAGTTCCAAAATGGCGGCAGCGCTACTTCCGGTCTGCTATTTCCGGCCCGGTCCCTTATTTCTCTGACAGCAACTTGGCAGGTATGGACAGGAGACAGCGCATCCATTACATTGGATTTTCATATTGATTTTTAATTGTATATTTATTGTTTCTTGCTATTGTTTCTTTTATTTCTTATGAGGTACTTTATTGTATTGCAATTTGCATTCCAAGGAATTACAATTTGAATTATATGGACTTACTGTACAACAGGAAACCCCCCCTCCTCATACCATTAAGTGTTCTGCCAAGAACCTCAGCAACTTTCAAGGTGTCCAGAGGTAGGGGAGATGTTTGGGAACCACTGCTCTAACAGAAAACTGCATGCCCACAGATATTGGAAAATAGCAGTGAAAAACTGAAAAGCAAGAGCAAAGTAGCTGCATGTTTGGGAGAACGCTGTGGTTTGGAAAAGTATGAATAAGCTCAAGATCAAAGCAAGCAATCCCCTGCTTCTCCCTCACAATGTGAGAGCAGAATGGAATTGTGGAATGTTGAGAGTCAACTGAAAAAGAAAAATGGAAACCAAATCGGCTTCCATATAAAGGGATGCTGAATTGGAATAGGGAATTAGCTTATTATGGCTTACAATATCTAGGAGGAAGGAAAGATTGACTGGTTAGAATCCTGAACTGGAGCACTTCTGTTAGACAGAAAGGATCTGACCTAACAAGGATCTTGATTAACTAATCTGTATTATGCAAGAGCAAATGTGTTGAGCTAAATGCAACTATGTATCCCAAACTCTTTACCAAGGAAATATTGGGAGTATCAACTAAGTCATACTCAGAGGAGACCTATAGAAGTCAATGGGTGTATTGACTTGAGTTTTATGGTTCTACTCTGAGTATGGCTTGGCCAAACTCCTGCTGTTTCCCCCCACCCAATACACCCTTCACAAATTCCCACCATATATGATAGAATTCTCCTCTCATTTCCTGACATTCCCAACATAACAAGGGGTAGTGTTGATTTTTTCTCTTATTTGTCAGAGCTGGGATCACCTATATCACCTTGTCCTGCAGTCTTCTCCCAGATCTCCACAGGTATATTTGTAAATATATACCGAATCATCATCAATATATGTTTGCCCCAAATTATGCAAGATAGGGGGAGCTAAAAACAGGATGAAATCTCCGTTGAATTCCTACTTCGCCCTCGCATTGCTCGCTCTGAACATCTTAATAGCACTCGATTTATCCTAAACGTTGAACTGTGTAGAACGAGCTGTTTATCAGTCAGCCATATGGAAAGACATTTATATCTTACCCCCATTATACTCCCAGGTGTGCTTCTCTGGCAACCACAACTCACACATAGCTTTTAAGGAGAGAAATGGAAATCCAGATGTCCCATTTTAATAATAAGCACTAAAAAAAAAAGCAAGGGGGGGGGGTGTTGTGATTTCTTCTCTTAGCTACAGCTCCAAGTTAAAACAAAAGAGATTGCAGGGGTGTAAATTGACTCCGCTGCTGTCATTTTCTGTTGCAGCGAGTGCCACTTCTCACCCTCCCACCCCCATTCCTCCTCTATGATGGAATGTTCCTTTGAGTTCAGTGGAATGTGACTACCAGAACAGACAAGAATAGGTGTTCCATACTTAACATGAGCCAAAGTGTATTTAGTTAGTCAGCTAAATTTATGTCCCACCCTTTTCCTGAGGCTCAGAGCGTTTTACCGCATCTTAATGAAATGAAATAGTACTAAAAAAAAACAACCCGAAACCATGCCCTACTTTGCTGGGCTCGGTCACCTGCAGGTCTTGGAGGCAATAAAAGCAGTACCTCCTTTTGGATGTTTTGTGCTACGTCTCCACATCAACCCTGACCATTGGTCTAGACCAGGCATCCCCAATCTGAAGCCCTCCAGATGCTTTGGCCTACAACTCCCATGATCCCTAGCTAACAGGACCAGTGGTCAGGGATGATAGGAATTGTAGTCCAAAACATCTGGAGGGCCAAAGTTTGGGGGTGCCTGGTCTAGACCATGGTTAAGCAAACTAAGGCCCGGGGGTCGTATCTGGCCCAAATGCCTTCTAAATCCTGCCCACGGACTGTCCAGGAATCAGCCTGTTTTTACATGAGTAGAATGTGTCCTATTATTTAAAATGCATCTCTGGGTTATTTGCGGGGCATAGGAATTCGTTCATTTTTTCTCTCCAAAATATTCTCCGGCCCCCCACAAGGTCTGAGGGACAGTGGACCGGCCCCCTGCTGAAAAAGTTTGCTGACCCCTGGTCTAGACCCTAAAAATTGCCCTTATTTGCCAGGGACAATCCTGAATTTACAAGAGCCGTCCCAGTTTCGGATTTGTCTCACTTTTCCTTAGGACGTCCCTATTTTCATCGGAGAAATGTTTCAGGTATGTTGGCCATACGGGCTTCGGCTGATGGGAGTCCAAAATATTGGCCATATTGGCTACTCCTGACCTACAGAGTTGTATTGCTGCTTAGCCCAGAAGATCATAATGGACCTTCTTAAATGAGCTCGCTGTTACTGTTCCAACTTCCTAATAGTGACTTCTTTTGTGCTGTAGTCTTTAATTGTGTAAATTGCAGCCTAGAACAGCAATGGCTATTGTGATGCAGAATTCCTGCTGTGCTGAGGCATTTGGAATTATGATGCTTTGATCTCCCTCAGAAGGTGCAGTGTATCTGGCTGTAAAGGTGAAGGTTGGTGGTCTGAGCCCACCCAGGGATGGCTGTGGGCAGGATTCCTGCATGGCAGGAAGCTGGACTAGGTTACCCTCTGGTCCTTTCCAACTACAGTGGTACCTCGGTTTAAGTACCCAATTGGGTCCAGAAGTCTGTACTTAACCTGAAGCACACTTTCCCATTGAAAGTAATGGAAAGTGGATTAATCCGTTCCAGACGGGTCCGCGGAGTACTCAACCTGAAGCGTACTTAACCCAAAGCATGGGTCTAATTGGTTCCTGAAGTCTGTTCATAAACTGAAGCGTTCATAAACTGAAGCGAACTTTCCCATTGAAAGTAATGGAAAGTGAATTAATCCATTCCAGATGGGTCCGCGGCGTTCGTAAACCGAAAATTTGTAAACTGAGGTGTTCATAAACCAAGGTTCCACTGTAGTATACCTTTCTCCCTCTCATATATATATATATATATATATATATATATATATATATATATGAGAGAGAGAGAAATATTTTGCATTTCTGCATTTTACAATGTTTCAACAATAGAAATTAAGTCTAAACAAATTCCAGCTACAGTGGTGCCTCGCTAGAAGAATTTAATTCGTTCCACGGGTCTCTTCTTATAACGAAAAATTCGTCTAGCGAATCCCATAGGAATGCATTGAATTTATTTTTTATTTGCCCACAGGACCGCATTAATTGAATTTCAATGCATTCCTATGGGAAACCGCGATTCGCTAGACGAATTTTTCATAAAACGAATTTGTCTAGCGAGGCAACCTCCGCTAGAAAAAACCTTTCGTTAAGCGGAAATTTTGTTAAGCAGGGCATTCGTTAAGCGAGGCACCACTGTACATTTTCTGCGACTAGCCCCCCCCCCCAGTTTCTTATTTTATATCAGAGTTAGACTATAAAGCCAATTCATACCTATTTACAAGTTTATCCTTTATACTCCCTTTATATTATTTCTTACTGCTTGTGCTTATGCCAATCCTGCTAATGTTTTTAATTGTTTACAATTTGTTTTCATAGATACTAGATTTAAAGGTCTTAATCAGACTCTAATGAAACTGACTGTTGGGCACATAACCCATGTGATTCCATTGCATGGTTACTGCGATTACCATCCCATCCTTAAATTGACCTGGGAGAAAGACATTGGAAGTGTGAATGAGAGGTATATTTGGACAATTTGGAAATGCCCTATCTCTATGTTGTGCTGAGTTTTCCAGACAAAGAAAAAATATCACATTGGGAATCTCATTGCGCCATCATTCACTAAGCCCTCTCATATATTTACAGATGCTGCTGCATTTCATTGCATCTTTTACATACATTTTACATACTCACAGTTTGAAAATAAGTTACCTTATTTTTCCATCTATAAGATGCCCCCATGTGTAAGACGCTCCCTATTTTGGGGGATTCAGATTTAAGAAAATGACCTCGGCACTATCCCTGTATAAAAGGTAAAGGTAAAGGGGCCCCTGACCATCAGGTCCAGTTGTGTCCGACTCTGGGGTTGCGGCGCTCATCTCGCTCTATAGGCCGAGGGAGCCGGCGTTTGTCCGCAGACAGCTTCCGGGTCATGTGGCCAGCATGACAAAGCTGCTTCTGGCGAACCAGAGCAGCGCACGGAAACGCCGTTTACCTTCCCGCCGGAGCGGTCCCTATTCATCTACTTGCACTTTGATGTGCTTTCGAACTGCTAGGTGGGCAGGAGCTGGGACCAAGCAACGGGAGCTCACCCCGTTGCAGGGATTCGAACCGCCGACCTTCTGATCAGCAAGCCCTAGACTCTGTGATTTAACCCACAGCGCCACCTGGGTCCCTATCCCTGTATAAGATGCCCCCTAATTTTTTGACATAATTTATTGGGGGTGGGCCTAGTCTTATACACAGAAAAATACGGTATTTTTAAAAAAAAATAATAAAATCTGTGAGTTAGTTGATAAAATGTCGGCAAGCCTTTTTTTTTTAAAAAAAAAAAAAACAGGACACAACGAAATCAGTTTTCATTTTGGGGGTTTTGATCCAAGCAACCCCTTTCTTCACTTCACCACTCTTGGAGCTGCAATGATCATCAGCATTCGTCAGCTCATCCCCCTCATCGCTGTGATCCAAGGCCATGAAGTCAGTCCTTGGCATCAGCATGTTTCCCATGGCTCCACACAGTCTCCCTCTCTCTCTTTCAAACACCTCCCACACATTCTTCTGGATGTCCTATTTATCTTATACTACAACAGGGTAAAAACCAGATCCATAGCCAAAGCGTTCATAGCGAAAGGGCCTAAGGGGTACATTTCTCTCTCCCTCTCCGAGAGCGAGAGAGCGAGAGAGAGAGCGAGAGAGAGAGAGAGAGAGAGAGAGAGAAGTTCCTTACCTTCCAAGTCCTGGACTGCAGAATCCGGGACCGGCAGCCGTGTGACACCAGAAGTTGCGTCGACGTAACTTCCGGTGTCGCTTTGCCCTTCTATTGGCACCAAAAATGGCCGCCGCCGACACCAGAAGTCGCGTCTGTGCACTTCCGGACATGCGTAGATGCGACTTTTGAAGCCGCCGGCAACCATTTTTTGTGCCCATAGAAGGGCAAATCAGAAAGAAAAAAATGGCCGCCGGCAGGAGAAAATAATGGAGAAAAACGGGAGACGAAGTGATACGGGGGACCACCGGGAAAAGGTAAGTAAAAACGGGGTTTCCCGGGGAAAACGGGGTACTTGGCAGCTATGGAGAGAAGCCAGGCTGTGACAGCAAATGGACTTAGCATGTTTACATTCGTTCATCTGCATTGATATTCATCAATAGATGTTTAGGACACAAACCTACAGCCAGCCTTAGAGAGTAGATAAGTGCAGCTTTATTGGCCGAGAGGAGGCCCACCCATATGATAACACTTAGGCCCTCAGAGACCCAAGGAAAGTTCCAGGTGTTGGTTGACTACAACATCCATAGTCTTTGATCATTAGCCATGCTGTGTAGGGCTGATGGGAGTTGGAGTCCAATAGCATCTGCAAGGTCATGTGTTCCCCATCCCTGGTGTAGGTATACTGATTAATTTATGGCCTATCTTCCAAAGAACCAAGTTGGGCCACATCCCCAGTACCAATAGCAGGAGGAACCACTTTGTGCTTCCCAGTTAGCGCTAGAGACTGACATTTCTTCTTCTTCTTCTTCTGAGCAATTTCAAGGAATCATTAACGCAACATAAATTAGGATGCGCCTGGCGATTTGCTTTTTTATACATAAAAAGTACATTCAGTAGAAGCATTTGTTTGTGTTTTCTTTCAGAGAGCAACTGGAAACACTTGCCTCACTTTTTCTCACAAGTACAGTAGGTTTCCTGAACTAGTGTCAAGGTCTGACTGCCAGGAAAAAGTGGCTGAACATTCAGCATTTGAATGAGGGCATCACCAGGGGTGGAATACATCTGTCATGTCTGGTAGCGTTAATCTGCTAGACACCAGACTTCGATGGGCTCAGCAGGATCTAGTTGACTCTGCCCAGAGGCTTTATTGTGTAGGTGTCTTTTGTAGATGCACACAAAACAGCTCCTTTGGTTGGATGAGTCCTTCAACGTCCATACCTGATGTCTCTAACAGTCTAACTGACCTGAGTCAACAGCAGGAAAGAGAGAACATGCCTTGTTTGCTAAGATCATAGAATCATAGAATCATAGAGTTGGAAGAGACCACAAGGGCCATCCAGTCTAACCCCCGCCAAGCAGGAAACACCATCAAAGCATTCTTGACAGATGGCTGTCAAGCCTCTGCTTAAAGACCTCCAAAGAAGGAGACTCCACCACACTCCTTGGTAGCAAATTCCACAGCCGAACAGCTCTTACTGTCAGGAAGTTCTTCCTAATGTTTAAGTGGAATCTTCTTTCTTCTAGTTTGAATCCATTGCTCCATGTCTGCTTCTCTGGAGCAGCAGAAAACAACCTTTCTCCTTCCTCTATATGACATCCTTTTATATATTTGATCATGGCTATCATATCACCCCTTAACCTTCTCTTCTCCAGGCTAAACATACCCAGCTCCCAAGCCATTCCTCATAAGGCATCGTTTCCAGGCCTTTGACCATTTTGGTTGCCCTCTTCTGGACACGTTCCAGCTTGTCAGTATCCTTCTTGAACTGTGGTGCCCAGAACTGGACATAGTTCTCCAGGTGAGGTCTGACCAGAGCAGAATACAGTGGTACTATTACTTCCCTTGATCTAGATGCTATACTCCTATTGATGCAGCCCAGAATTGCATTGGCTTTTTTAGCTGCTGCATCACACTGTTGACTCATGTCAAGTTTGTGGTCTACCAAGACTCCTAGATCCTTTTCACATGTACTGCTCTCAAGCCAGGTGTCTCCCATCCTGTATTTGTGCCTTTCATTTTTTTTGCCCAAGTGTAGTACTTTACATTTCTCCCTGTTAAAATTCATCTTGTTTGCTTTGGCCCAGTTGTCTAATCTGTTAAGGTCATTTTGAAGTGTGATCCTGTCCCCTGGGGTATTAGCCACCCCTCCCAATTTGGTGTCATCTGCAAACGTGCTCAGGATGCCCTCAAGCCCATCATCCAAGTCATTGATAAAGATGTTGAATAAGACTGGGCCCAAGACAGAACCCTGTGGCACTCCACTAGTCACTACTCTCCAGGATGAGGAGGAGCCATTGATGAGCACCCTTTGGGTTCGGTCAGCCAGCCAGTTACAAATCCACTGAATGGGAGCATTGTCTAGCCCGCATTTTACCAGCTTCTTTACAAGAATATCATGGGGCACCTTGTCAAAGGCCTTGCTGAAATCAAGATAGGCTACATCCACAGCGGTTCCCTTCATCTACCAGGCTTGTAACTCTGTCAAAAAATGAGATCAGATTAGTCTGACATTACTTATTTTTCAGAAACCCATGCTGACTTTTCGTGATCACAGCATTTCTTTCTAGGTGCTCACAGACCGTTTCCTTAATGATCTGCTCTAGAATCTTTCCTGGTATTGATGTCAGGCTGACTGGGTGGTAATTGTTTGGGTCCTCTCTTTCCCCCTTTTTGAAAATAGATGAGCCACCTCTTAGCCATATTAGTTCAAAAGATTCTTACGTCAAGGCTACCTTTGACACCTTCGAAGTGCAAAATGGCTGGTGGCTGGGCATCCATTCAATTTCAGGATTTAATTTAATAATAAAAAACCATTGCAAGCAGGTTTTAACAAATGAATTCAATGTAGCAAATTCCCTTCGCTTGGTGCGCATCCGACATGTGATGGGGCTATCAGGAATGCATGGGTGAAACCCAAAGCAGATCAGCACTCCCTGCTGAAAAGACACCCCATCCTTATTGGTGTTCCACCATTGCTTTTAAAAAAGTAAATTTTATTAGGATTTATAAAAATAAAACTTAATCTCAAATATCTTGTTAAACTAAAACATTGATCTAGATACAATAAGAACGTAGAAAAAAGAGGGGAAAGGGAAAGCAGAGGAGAGGGGGGGAATAGATAAACAATTAAAAGAGAGAGAAAAATGAAGTTCCAAAATTAAAGAAGTTCAGATTCTTCGTTTCCGGAGCGGGAGAAAACAAGCTTGTTCCCTCCGTGACAGTCCTTGAGATATTTGAAGACGGCTGTCATATCTTCTCTCAGTCTCCTCTTTTCCAGGCTGCTTATCAATGCTGCATGTGGGCAGTTTTCAACTTTGCTGAGGATGAGTCAGAAAATCAAAAGCTACCTTTGCAGGTCTAATCCCAACTAGCCTTCGCTCACCTCGAATTAAGGGATGGCCTTCTTGGTAGTGGCACCCAGACCTGTGGAACGCCCTCCCAGCAGATGTCAAGGCAATAAGTAACTATGTGCATGCACACGAAAGCTCATACCAAAATAAAAACTTAGTTGGTCTTTAAGGTGCTACTGAATGAATTTTTTAATTTTGTTTCGACTACGTCAGACCAACACGGCTACCTACCTGTATACTACTTTCAGAAGACAACTGAAGGCGGCCCTGTTTAGGGAAGTTTTTAATGTTTGATGCTGTACTGTTTTTAATATTCGGTTGGAAGCTGCCCAGAGTGGCTGGGGAAACCCAGCCAGATGGGCGGGCTATAAATAATAAATTATCATTATCATTATCATTATGGGGCTTCCCTGTCAAATGACTTGTTTTCTAGACAGGCTTAGGCTGGAATCCCAACACCTACTCAGATCAACTTTGTGGCCTTGAAGTAGGTTGGACTGTTCCAGTTCTAACTTGCACAGTATGTCCCCCCCCCCCCCTGTGCACATTTACTTGGAAGCAAATCCTGAGCTCTCTGGGAATTACTCCGAAGGGAGGATGCATGAGGTTTCAGCCTTAGTCTTGGACTAGCTGAACCCTACTGGTGCAAAAAGGGTTTTTTTAACTTCCCTATCATATATTTTGTAACATGGGATGAGTGGGATAACAGGACGTCGGGAATTTTAAAAGCGGGGATAGACTGTTCATAGATGTGTGTAACCAAAACCAACCAACCCCCCAAAAAAACACCATCTGCCAGTGACAATTCAATGATTTTAGTTTGAAAGTATGCATTCTTGGACATGATCTGTTTCTGTCACGCACCATTTGTGTGTCAGCTGGCACAAAGCATCGCACATAGAAATGAAGAGGCTGGCTCTACTCTCTCCTGTCATCACCCGTGTGGTGTTCCTTCATACGTTGTTTATTTGTACGAATGTTTTCCCCTTTTTTGCAACTTTTCTGCAAGACAACCTTGCGGCACTGGCCGCAGGAGGAGGAGGAGAAGTGGCAATGCCCAAGGTGGACCAACTATGTCCTTTTTCTCCATGCACAAGGGAGATAAAAAAGCAGCGTGGATGAGCCAGGTTCAGAACGCAACTTGGCATGTAGTCAGCGGGAAAGTCATGATACCTCAATCTACATTCCCTCTGTCTGTAAAATGGGAACGAGCCATTTAACTGACAAGGTTCATGGGAGAATGTATGAGACAAAGGAAACCTATTTGTTAGGAGTATGAAGTGCGTTTTTGCCCATGGAGTTTTCTTGGGAGGGATACTAGAGTGGCTTGCCGGTGACAGCAGTCACAAAATTAAAAGACGCCTGCTTCTTGGGAGAAAAGTGATGACAAAAATAGACAGCATCTTAAAAAGCAGAGACATCACCTTGCCTACAAAGGTCCGTATAGTTAAAGCTATGGTTTTCCCAGTAGTGATGTATGGAAGTGAGAGCTGGACCATGAAGAAGGCTGATCACTGAAGAATTGATGCTTTTGAATTATGGTGCTGGGGGAGACTCTTGAATGTCCCATGGACTGCAAGAAGGTCAAACCTATCCATTCTGAAGGAAATCAGCCCTGAGTGCTCACTGGAAGGACAGATCCTGAAGCTGAGGCTCCAATACTTTGGCCACCTCATGAGAAGAGAAGACCCCCTAGAAAAGACCCTGATGCTGGGAAAGATGAAGGGCACAAGGAGAAGGGGACGACAAAGGAAGAGATGGTTGGGCAGTGTTCTCAAAGCTACTAAAATGAGTTTGACCAAACTGTGGGAGGCAGTGGAAGACAGGAGTGCCTGGCGTGCTCTAGTACATGGGGTCACGAAGAGTCGGACCCAACTAAATGACTAAACAACAACAACAACAACAACAACAACATGAAGTGTGTACTGTAGGCCCACATCAGGAGTAGGGAGTAGCAACATCTGGAGGGCTATTGGTTCCCCATCCCTGGTGTAGAATCATAGAATGGTAGAGCTGGAAGGGACCCTGAGGATCATCTAGTCCAACCCCTTGAAATGCAGGAATCCTTCCCACTGTTTTCCCTGGGTGGGCTCGAACCACCAACCTTCTGGTTAACAGCCAGACACACAGCCCCCCTGGCTTTTCTACTGATAATTCTCTATGGACAGTTTGGCAAACTTTTAGGCTTAGCTTATGATGCAGTTGATGATGGTGATGAATAAAATCAACTGAAGACCACAGGGTGGTTATGTTATTTTAGTCTCCAGATTTTATGGGATTCCCTCTTAAGATGACCATATATATTACTTCAAATACTTCAAAATATGGTAAACCAGACTGTCTTCTCCAATGAAGGCAATTTTCAACCAAAAATTGGGGCAGTAGGAGACCCTTTACACTGACAACAATTGCTGATGGATACGGAAGTGCATTTCGGTTAGAGACAATGGCATGCAAATACATCACACATCTATCACCCTGTTGATCCCAATGAAGAAGATGAGGATTTTCTTTATGAGGAAGTAAAGTCCCATCTCTTAGGTTTTGCACGGAATTCTACTTGTTCTTGTTGAGAAACTCAATATGGGGACTCAGGGAGCACAAGAGGTTTTATTGAATCCGCTATGGCTGGTGAGGGAATGCGATGTTTTAATACACACCTCATCTGGTTTCATGCGCAAGAGGCGTATTATTCTCACCTGACTACACTAATCACAGTGCTAATTTCCCTTCCTTGGTTTTTCATATGTGCTTAGACATCAGCTGCAAGCCTTCTCCTGCTTTCTAAGGAATGTCTTGCCCACTTTTGTCCAGTAAAATGTATAACAGCCTCTATTTTGCCTCTTTTTCATGGCTATATTGTATCAATTTAACAATTTCTACGATTCACACGCCGCCTTTGCCCCCCCCCCCCGGGGTTCTTTCTCTCCCCTCGGACTATTTTCTCTGTCTGAAAACGGACAATGCAATTCAAGTTGTGTAATGTAACAGCTCTTTCAGTGAAATATCAAATTACGGCCAGCGCTGCCAACAATTTGGAAGAGATGTAGGATTGTGTTGTTTCTTTTTCTGCCATGTTGGCTTCAGATTTTGGGACCCCATTGGGCAAGGGGCTATCGCGAGGAATTACTTCGACTTGGGTGTTGTGCGCAGCCTGGGACTCATTTTGGACTCACAGCTGTCCACGGAGGCGCAGGTTAATTCTGTATCCAAGGCAGTTGTTTATCAGCTCCATCTGGTACGCAGGCTGAGACCCTACCTGCCCGCGGACTGTCTCGCCAGAGTGGTGCATGCTCTAGTTATCTCTCGCTTGGACTACTGCAATGCGCTCTATGTGGGGCTACCTTTGAAGGTGACCTGGAAACTACAACTAATCCAGAATGCGGCAGCTAGACTGGTGACTGGGAGCAGCCGCCGAGACCACATAACACCGGTCTTGAAAGACCTGCATTGGCTCCCAGTACGTTTCTGAGCACAATTCAAAGTGTTGGTGCTGACCTTTAAATCCCTAAACAACCTCAGTCCAGTATACCTGAAGGAGCGTCTCCACCTCCATCGCTCTGCCCGGACATTGAGGTCCAGCGCCGAGGGCCTTCTGGTGGTTCCCTCGCTGTGAGAAGTCAAGTTACAGGGAACCAGGCAGAGGGTCTTCTCGGTAGTGGCACCCGCCCTGTGGAACGCCCTCCCAGCAGATGTCAAAAAGAAAAACAACTACCAGACTTTTAGAGGACATCTGAAGGCAGCCCTGTTTAGGGAAGCTTTTAATCTTTAAGAAATTAGTGTATTTTAATATTTCTGTTGGAAGCCGCTCAGAGTGGCTGGGGAAACCCAGCCAGATGGGCAGGGTATAAATAATAAATTATTATTATTATTATTATTATGGGGCTTCCCTGTCAAATGACTTGTTTTCTAGACAGGCTTGGGCTGGAATCCCAACACCTACTCAGATCAACTTTGTGGCCTTAAAGTTATTATTATTATATCATGGTTTACTGTGGAACAGGGGTATACAAATGAATGAGGGTGGTGATTCTCTTTTCTCTTGTCTCTGCTCTGCAGTGCAACAGCAATGCATTGCATTGCATCGCAGGGGGCTGGACTAAATGACCCTTGGGGTTTCCTCCAGCTCCAGAATTCTATGATCCTACCAGCAAGGAAGAGCAGGTTTAGGAGGCTCTAAACACTAGCACTCCTCCTTTGGGAGTGCCAGCCTCAGCAGATGCTCAACGGTGCCAACTCTAGAGGCCAACCCTGCTCCTATGTACACCCAGGATGAATATTCATTGTTCTTCCCAGCAAACAAATCAGAACGAATGCTCTGAGAAAGAAGACCAGCTATAATCTAACCCCTCTGCACCTTTTATCATATGTAGTGGACTTGCAAGGTGATAAAAGCCTATTGGGAAATGATTTATAATGAGTTTAAAAAATGTTTAAAATAACTTTTCTTTAAAAAAAACAAAACCAGAAGCATTTTTATTAGAAATTATAGGTGCAGAGATACCAAGTGAGCAAAAAAAGACTTTTCATGTACATGATGACGGCAGCCCAGATACTCCTAGCCCAGAGATGGAAGGAAGACAAGATTCCTACAAAAGAAGAGTGGGCAATAAAATTGATGGACTATGCTGAGATGGCCAAATTGACTGGAAAAATCAGCAACCAGGATGAGAAAAACTTCAAAAAGGACCGTGGAAAAATGGTAACTTATTTGAGAGAACACTGTAAGCAGCTAAACACAGGAATATCATAACACTTGCAATGTGAAATGAACTATGGGTATAATTAGAGTTTTATGGACAAATAGAGAACCTTATGATATGCAGTGAAAAAGGACTACCAATGGACTCCATGGAGGGCAGGAAGTAAGTCCGAGAATTCTGAGAATTCTTTATTTTTTATTACATTTTATGTATGGATTTAAAAGGAAACTGTAAATATATATATATAATAATAATAATAATAATAATAATAATAATAATAATCATCATCTAACCCCGCTGTAAACTTTGTGCAAGAAAATCATGATGAATCTTCAACAAATAGGTCATCTGAAGGAGCTCCTAATCTCACTCACCTCACCCCCAAAATTGTTCACCATACCACCCACCCAAACTTATACTATCCAATAGGTCTTTTTGGTGTTTATTATTTCTCCTGTGTGTGCGTAATTTGTGTAAGAAAACCCACAGGAGTCTAAATACACACTGTCAGCACCCAGCAGGCATCTAGATTCTTACATCTGATATCTTATGTCCCACATGACAGCTCTCTGTTCTTGAAGCCTGTGTGATCGTTCAGAGAAGCTGTGTATCTCGGCATGGCCAATGCTATAGCCGTGTGCAACCGCCATTTTGCTGGCATTCATCTACCTGCCAGAGAGAATGCAGTCTCCGCCCCCCTCTTGTTCAGCTGGGTTGCAAATGAAAGATCAACAAGAGAAGTGATTTCTGAGGAAAGGGTGGGAAAGTTAATTGGGGCACTCAAGTGAAACCAGTTTTGTATGAAAATCCCTATACAGTCATACCTCGATTTAAGTGCACCTCGGTTTGAGTATTTTCAGTATTTTCAGTTTAAGCGGACCTGTCTGGAACGGATTAATCCACTTTCCATTACTTTCAATGGGAAAGTTCACTTCAGGTTAAGTACGCTTCAGGTCAAGTACGGTCTTCCGGAACCAATTACACTCATACCTCGAGTTAAGTGCGCTTCAGGTTGAGTACTCCATGGGCCCGTTTGGAACAGATTAATCCACTTTCCATTACTTTCATGGGAAAGTTTGCTTCAGGTTAAGTATGCTTCAGGTTAAGTACAGACTTCCGGAACCAATTGTGTTTGTAAACCGAGGTACCACTGTAGTCCACGAGTGCTTAAAATTGTTCTGGACTGTGGGGTAGAAAGTTGCCACATTCAATTGTGCGTCTTTGTGCTGCTGTGGTATATAATACTGAAGAGAAGAAGAAGAAGAAGAAGAAGAAGAAGAAGAAGAAGAAGAAGAAGAAGAAGAAGAAGAAGAAGAAGAAGAGGAGTAGTAGTAGTAGTTTGGATTTGATATCCCGCTTTATCACTACCCGAAGGAGTCTCAAAGCGGCTACCATTGTCCTTTCCCTTCCTCCCCCACAACAGACACCCTGTGAGGTGGGTGGGGCTGAGAGACTTCAGAGAAGTGCGACTAGCCCAAGGTCACCCAGCAGCTGCATGTGGAGGAGTGGAGACGTGAACCCGGTTCCCCAGATTACGAGTCTACCGCTCTTAACCGCTACACCACACTGGCTACGGTTGTGTCCACACTCCCATATATTGTGTACTCACTGCATTCCCTGTGCTAAGTTTTTAATCCATGCTCACGCGATGTTCTCCAAAATGCATATGGATCCTGTACTGTGTTACAGGATCCTGCTGACTGACGTGTTGTTTCTCAAACCGGCTTCACACCAGTTGGAATCCCTAAGCCATTCTTAATTTATTTCTAGTGTGAACACCTTTGCACAGGGTAAAGGCAGCCCTGCCCCATCAAAGGGTAAAAAGGTAAGGTGCCTTTACACCTGCACTTCTTAAATTCTCCTGGTCTTCCTTTGTAGGCACTTTCCATTCTCTCCAGTATTTCGCATACAGGAATTCTTGTTGTTACCATGTCAGACTGGTATTTAATTTATTTAGAACATTCACAGCCCACCTTTTCCACATTATGGCTTACACATGACGGCCTACAAGGCAGCTAACATAAATATCTAAAACCCCATTTATATTATATTAAATTAAAACATGCTAAAACACATTAAAAATAACTAGGTCTCAATAAACACCAGCAAGCATCTAACAAATATATGAGCTCCCTGTCATTAAAAAGCTCTTTCAAATAGCAGATTTAATGTTTTGCCAAAATGAGCATGAAAATGTTCCCGGGGAGGCAGATACCTAACCGGTAGTTTCAAATCAGAATCTTTGTCCATTCTAGCCCAGTATTCTCTCCATTGATTGGCAGGCCTCAAGAAGTTATCTTTCACATCACCTGCTTCTTGAGCACTTTTTTTAAAATGGAGATGCTGGGGACTGAATCTCATGGCATGCAAGATCATAGCTGCCAAGTACCCCGTTTTTCCCGGGAAACCCCCGTTTTTACTTACCTTTTCCCGGTGGTCCCCCGTATCACTTTGTCTCCCATTTTTCTCCGTTATTTTCTCCTGCCGGCGGCCAATTTTTTTCTTTCTGATTTGCCCTTCTATGGGCACAAAAAATGGCCACCGCCAGCTTCAAAAGTCGCATCTACGCATGACCAGAAGTGCGTAGATATGTGCTGTATACCTGAGCTGCAAGATATGTGCTGTATACCTGAGCTGTGGATTCCTTCCCCAAGCTGCCACTGCCACTGAGAAGAGTCAACCTTGGTAACCACCATTGGCCTCTGGAGACAGGGCCTTGGATGACACGATCTGAAAAAAGCAGCTTCAAATGGGGATGGGGAACTTATGGCCCTTCAGATGTTGTTGTTCTAAAGGCATGGCATTGAACAGACCGTGGGATGAGCTGGAAGTGGGATTTCACCCCTCCAGTAATGTATCATCCATGAGTGTCAAGGGGGAGAGGAACAACATAGACCAAGGGCAGTCAATGTGGTTCCCTCCAGAAGTTGTTGGACTACAACTCCCATCATGCTCTGACCATGGTTAATGGGCATTCTAGTCCAACGGCATCTAGAGGGCACCCTGTTGAGTAGCCTGGGTTAGATTGAGCAAGGAACTAGAATCCTAGTATCTACACCATAGCTGCCAAGTCTCCCGTTTTTCGTGGGAACCTCCCGCATTTTAATCTGTTTCCCGCTGTTATCCCGAATAGAAAAAAATCCCATAAATCCCCTGGATTTCCTACCTGCCAGGGAGGCTCCATTTCGGGTGCCGCTCTGCCCATTCCTGGGCACCAGAAGTTGCTTCTACGCATGTCCAGACATGCATAGAAGCGACTTCCGGTGCCGCGCCGCTGCTGATCCCGCATTTTTCAGCGGGAGACTTGGCAGCTATGATCTACACTGACTGTACTCCTGCATTCTACACAATCATTTTGTGATTGGCAGGAAATCAGTGCACATCAGCAAGAAATGAGACGAGTGTTCCAATTACAGTCTCTTTGGACTCTGAAATTTCTGCCGAGTTTCTAGGCATGTTGCCCTCCCAAACTGAAAATCGTTCCGACAGTGATGAGAGGGCTTTATGCAATACCAGAGGGAACAATGAAGGGGAAAGAAGCAAATGTTCCCTCGGTGTGGGAAAAGGGAGCACATATACGTGAATATACTGCTGCTATCATGTGCAACAGCAAAGCCAGTTTCTTGACCGCTGGGGACGGATTGTTGTTGTTTAGTCGTTTAGTTGTGTCCGACTCTTCGTGACCCCATGGACCATAGCACGCCAGGCACTCCTGGACAAAGACAACAGGCATATAAAAGGGGACGGATTATATAATAGCAATTTGCGGAGTGACTAAGGAGTATGTGCATTCATGATAAATCAAAAGTGTGTGTGTGTGTTTGCCCTTACATATTAGATTGCCAAGGTTAATTGTACATTAATTGTTACTTTTAAAATGTTACTTTTTAAAGCCAGTAGGGGTGTTATTTAACTGCATGACCTGTGGACCTGTGTTCACAAGCGGTTGAGCTATACACTCACACAGTTATTAATGGAGACCATTCCATGAATGTACAGTCTGTGTACCTGCTGTGCAAATCAAAAAACACACACCCTTTCAAGCCATAGCTGCCAAGTACCCCGTTTTCCCCGGGAACCCCCCGTTTTTACTTACCTTTTCCCACTGGTCCCCCGTATCACTTCGTCTCCCGTTTTTCTCCATTATGTTCTCCTGCCGGTGGCCATTTTTTTCTTTCTGATTTGCCCTTCTATGGGCACAAAAAATGGCCGCCGCCGGCTTCAAAAGTTGCATCTACGCATGACCGGACGTGCGTAGACGCGACTTCCGGTGTCGGCGACGGCCATTTTTGGTGCCCATAGAAGAGCAAAGCGACACCGGAAGTTACGTCGACGCAACTTCCGGTGTCACACGATTCTGCAGTCCGGGACTTGGAAGGTAAGTTTCAAGCAAACATATGTAAATGTGGAAAGACAGCTTGTACCTCCCTTCTGTGTAACATATGAACAAACCTATAGTTTTCAAGATGCAAAGATGTCAGATCCATTGACAGGTGGAGGAGAGCCAATTAATAGTTTTGTTGTGGGCCTCGCAATTCAACCTGGTTCTGGGCTGGGATGGCAAATGCTGTCAGATAAGCTGTCAAAGGAGGAGGATGTGGAAGACATCGTTGGAAGGGTAGCAGAGGCTGGGAAGGGGTAAGCTGTCCCATTGGTTCCCTGTCCAGGCGCATCCACAGAGTGGAAAGAAGGGTCTTGAACAGCCAAATGGGAGGTTGGACATCTGGAGGAGAAGAAGCCATCAGGACTGACCCAAAAACGCAGAACCATCTCCAAGGACCCACAGTCCTTGGAGAAGCTCATACCTCCAGCAAAGCAGTCTCGTGGACACAATCTTGTGAGCAAATGAGCTCTGTCTCTCTTTTAAAAGCTGAGGGGAAAGGTAAAGGTAAAGGTAAAGGTAAAGGGACCCCTGACCATTAGGTCCAGTCGTGACCGACTCTGGGGTTGCGCGCTCATCGCGCATTATTGGCCGAGGGAGCCGGTGTATAGCTTCCAGGTCATGTGGCCAGCATGACAAAGCCACTTCTGGCAAACCAGAGCAGCACATGGAAATGCCGTTTACCTTCCCGCTATAGCGGTTCCTATTTATCTACTTGCATTTTGACGTGCTTTCGAACTGCTAGGTTGGCAGGAGCTGGGACCAAGCAACGGGAGCTCACCCCATCACAGGGATTCGAACCGCCGACCTTCTGATCAGCAAGCCCTAGGCTCAGTGGTTTAACCACAGCGCCACCTGGGTCCCTGTCTCTCTTTTAAAAGCTCTGTCTCTCTTTTAAAAGCTGAGGGGAAGGATGTGCCTATTTGCTGAGACAGCTTTGAAGCTTTCGTCTCGTCTCAGATTCTTGGTGTGGTTCTTGAACAGGGCCGTCCTAAGCATATCGGGTGCCCGGGCGCCGTGATGCGATGATCCCTCCAGCACCCCCCTCCGCCCCGTTTCTCTGTGTGGCTGGTGGGTGGGTGCAGCGCGCAGCACAGCTGTCGCGAGCACTGCAGTGCAGCGCCCCCCCTGGCAGCCCGGCGCCCTGGCGCCCTGCGCCACACAGCCTGGCCATAGGGCCGGCCCTGTTCTTGAACTCTCCAGTCATGCCTTTGGTGTTCTGCACCTGTAGCCTGACCTGTACTGCTGCTAGCCTTGGATAAAGTTTTCTTCCAACTCATACCCATGTATGGTGTTTGGGGCAGGAGTGAGGACAGTTTTTTTTGCACACAGGCACCAACCACACCTTACATTTAAAACACTCTGATACCACTTTAACCAGTCATGAGTTCTCCCCAGGAATTCAAAGGACTGCAGTTCATTAAGAGTGAATTGCTACGAGACCCCTGATTGACCCAAATAGCTACAATTCCCAGAGTTCCCTGGGTTCTTAAACCACTCTGAGAATTGTGTGCATGGAGAGGGTTAAGCACTCTCTTAAGCAGGGATGGCGAACCTGTAGCCAACGGTCAGAGATGATGGGAGTTGGAGCCTAGCAACATCTGGAGGACTACAGGGACATCTCTTCCATTGAACTCTGGCAGGGAGGCTTCCTAGATGCATAGAAGCCAACTGCAAAACAGCTACTTGCTGCTGCCATGTGAATGCAATGTCCATGTCCACAATGTCTTCTTTAAGTAAATCTCTCTCTCTCTCTCTCTCTCTCTCTCTCTCTCTCTCTCTCTCTCTCTCTCTCCTACTAGAATAGAGTAACCATAAACAATATTTCATAACATCTTTTCCATCTCCTCCTCCTGATTACAGATGCTTTTTAAGAAAACCATCACAAAGAATGCACAGAAAGTACAATGTCATGTGTGTGAAGCTCTGCAGCCAGAAACTTCTTGGCTATCTTTGCCTCTGCTTTTGGCACTTACAGCTCTCTTGTGAGCAACAAAAAGGTAGTTGCTTGGGCAAGAGGTAGATAGGGTCAACTCCATCACACACAAAAATGTATTTTCCCAGAAATGAGCCTGGAAAATAAAAGTGGGGGGGGGAAGGAATGCACCAGATCAGAGCACTTTTCCTTAGCAATATTTTGGATGCACCTGATTTAAAAAAAAGAGTTTGATTCATAGCCCTGTGTGCCTCTCTTGTTGTTTTTACAGATATGTGTTTGGCTAATTTTCTTCCAAGATGATGCCTCCCCCCCGGCAATTCAGTCTACTGCCATCTGGACTGTGCTGTCTTCACCCGGGATGGGGCAAAACACCCCTCTGGTTCTGCAGGCTGTTTGGGCTCTGGTTGAATCTGGCCCCACAGAAATTAACGTGTTTGGCTGCCACTGCAAATATTTGCAGAAACCCTCACAGCATGGCAATGGCACAGTGAGAAGGGTGTCAAAATGCTAAGAACTGGAAGATCCACGAATTACCAACAATGGACGATTGGCAAATGAAGATGATGGAGTATATGGAATTGGCTGAGATGACCGGGAGAATACGCGACCGGGGAGAAGAAGCGACAGAAGAAGAGTGGAAAGATTTTAAAATTTATCTTAAAAAATATGCTAAAATTATATATTGAGATGAGATTTAGAAGTGTCTAGAAACTGTGGATTTGGGAATTATGTGAAGTAAATAGATATATGAGAGATTTGAAACTGTAAGGAATCTTTAAAAATGAATTGGAAATTGCTAAAGATAAAGGAGAAATGAACCGCAGATGGAGGGAACTCGAGAAAGTCCCCTCATACAATGTTAAAACAAAAAGATTGTGTATTTGGATTTTTGTGTTTCTTTTTTATTGTTATGTTATTGTGTTTTATTGTGCTGTTTGTTTTTGCTGGGTTTTTTTTCTTTTTCTCTTGTTGTAAAGCCAATAAAAATTATTTGGGGGGAAAAACCAAAATGCCCGCTCACCCACCCGCCCCCATCCCCAGAAAATTCACAGGTGGAAAATTTGGGTGGAAAATTCAGGGATTTGGGGTGGTGTGAGAGGGGGGGAATCTTCAAACTCATCAGACTCATCGCTGATGGTGTCACTGGACTGTTGCTCCTTTCTAAAACATTGTTTTACCACTTCCACCTGCTGGAAGCTGCCCTTCTCCCCCCCCAAAAAAAATGCCTTGCAATGAAGCTATTGCAGCTGCAAATTGAGGACACTTGAGAGCGGTTGGCTCAGCTCTTGTCACAACTATGGCAGCACACAGCCAAAAGTCACCAGAGAGGGAGGGAGACTGGAGGAGAAGCAGGAAGTGGTCAAGTCAACTGAGATCTAGTCATTACATCAGGACTGAAAACCACACATTGAATTGGGTGGCTGGAAACAGGAATTGTAACTTCATGCACTTGGCAGTTCTATTTAGCTACTGGGGCTAGAAGATTTTGACAAGACCTGTGAATTTGCTTAATCCTCCCTGTTTAAGACCATCTAGGCCAGGCATCCCCAAACTGTGGCCCTCCAGATGTTTTGGCCTACAACTCCCATGATCCCTAGCTAACAGGACCAGTGGTCAGGGATGAATGGAATTGTAGTCCAAAACATCTGGTTTGAGGATGCCTGATCTAGGCTAATTGCACTGACCATTAGGCCAGTGCACTCCACAAGATAGAAAGACACTTACTTTTGACTGCCTTAGATCTACAGCCCATCAATTTAGTCACAAGGCATAATCTATAAAAATGCCAGGAATATTACAGTGCAAGACTCTCATCATTTCCCAGGTGAGCAGGGTTGCAAAGGGATTTTTTCCTGAAGCAATTAACATGGGAATGAGCACCAAAATTCTGCTAGATTCAGCTATATTCCCACAAGGGGCTTTTGCATCAGGTAAAAAGGTCACATAAATTGTCAGAATGAAACCCTAAGTGTCTCCATCATAATGGGAGTAATAGTAGTAATAATACTGTAAAAGAGGGGTGGGGGACAATTGCTCTGGACCTGCAAGTATTGTTGGTGTGAAGTCATCAAACCCCTCATCCTGGACCCATGATCTGAGATCAGCATCAAAAAGTTGTGGGGGGAAGAAGGGAGTTGCCAAAACAATGTCTTCCATAGCAATTCTGCCAGCCTCTGCAGGGATTCCCATAAGTCTTCTTGCTTTTTGATGCCGGTGACAATCTTGGTTGTGTGTATTTAATCTGCCTTTAATAGAGTGGTGGCATGCCATGGCCAATCCCTTTCTGCTAGTAATAAAAAAAAAAGGCCCAGATATTTATGTGGAGCTTGTGTATGATTTTTATTGCAGCTGACTACAAATGTTTCAAATCCAGGAACTGATTTCATTGTGGAGGGCTGGTTTCCATTTTGATTTGGGCCCTATTATCAGTGGACAACATCACACAAAGAAATATGTTATTTACGTCTAAGACTAAGAGTTGTACACTCTCACATAAATCTCTATCTATCTGTCTGTAAGGCAACATAAAACCACGAGCAGCTGCATATGACAAGGTTCTGCCATGACCGCAAGATCCTTTACAAAACCAGAATGATAAATTATCATGCTGCTCATACGTATGGTTGAGGGGAGGATGGAGTCAGGGGGACATTGGAGAAATACACAAACAGAGGGGCTTAGAACCTTATTTCGCTCTGGGCCGTACCACTTCAAAGCGGAGACAAGGGACTCTGCTACGTTGGCAAAGAAAAAGTGTTTCATATGCATTGTATATGCATTATACCAGTGGTCCTCAACCTTGGGCCTCCAGATGTTTTGAGACTACAATTCCCATCATCCCTGACCACTGGTCCTGCTAGCAAGGGATCATGGGAGTTGTAGGCCAAAAACATCTGGAGGCCCAAGGTTGAGGACCACTGCGTTATACAATGTGGGGCTACCTTAGAAGGTGAGCCGGAAACTACAAAAAATCCAGAATGCGGCAGCTAGACTGGTGACTGGGAGTGGCCGCTGAGACCACATAACACCGGTCCTGAAAGACCTACATTGACTCCCAGTACATTTCCGAGTACAATTCAAAGTGCTGGTGCTGACCTTTGAAGCCCTAAATGGCCTCTGCCCAGTATACCTGAAAGAGCGTCTCCACCCCTATTGTCCTGCCCAGACACTGAGTTCCAGCTCCGAGGGCCTTCTGGCGGTTCCCTCACCGCGAGAAGCCAAGTTACAGGGAACCAGGCAGAGGGCCTTCTCGGTGGTGGCGCGCACCCTGTGGAACGCCCTCCCACCAGATGTCAAAGAAAGAAACAAGTAACTTACTTTTAGAAGACATCTGAAGGCAGCCCTGTTAAGGGAAGCTTGTAATATTTGATGAATTATTGTATTTTAATATTTTGCTGGAAGCCACACAGAGTGGCTGGGGATACCCTGCCAGATGGGCGGGGTATAAATAAATTGTTGTTGTTGTTGTTGTTGTTGTTGTTGTTACACTGTGACACCAGGTGGCACTGTAGCGTTTCCGCCTTTGCCAACCCGATTTTTCATACAAAGTTTACAACGCGTTGAACTGAAATGCTTCTTCAATGTGTCTAGATCCAGCCAAGGTCTCCATACAAATTTTTCCCTCCACATCGAATGCTAGCATGTCAAAGGCTAAGTCTCTAAACTACCTCTCTCCTTAACATGTTTGTTTTCTCTGCACAGGGATTTAAAGACCTGCTGCCTGAAGTGGTACGAAGCCTGCAAAACAAAGTTTCAGGAAGTTACACACCTACGAATATAAACCGGAGGAGAAAGAGAGGCAGGCAAAAAGAAGTGGGTGATTTAAAAAAACAAACACCTGCCATTGCAAAATCATATCTGTTTTCATGTTTAACATCGGAAGGCAGCCCTGTTTAGGGAAGTTTTTAGTGTTTAATGTTTAATGATGTATTGTGTTTTTAATACAGTGGTACCTCAGTTTATGAACACAATTGGTTCCGGAAGTCTGTTCATAAACCTGAAGCGTTCATAAACTGAAGCGAACTTTCCCATTGAAAGTAATGGAAAGTGGATTAATCCGTTCCAGACGGTCCGCGGAGTACTTAAACAGAAGCGTACTTAACCCGAAGCATGGGTGTAATTGGTTCCGGAAGTCTGTTCATAAACTGAAGCGTTCATAAACTGAAGCGAACTTTCCCATTGAATGATGGGTCCGCGGCGTTCGTAAACCGAAAATTCGTAAACCGAGGTGTTCATAAACCGAGGTTCCACTGTATTCGATTGGGAGCTGCCCCGAGTGGCTAGGGAAACCCAGCCAGATGGGTGGGGTATGAATAATAGATGATGATAACGACAACAACAACAACTGCAAGCCTACACTTGTCTAGACTAAACTTGTCTAGGGACTCCTGACCATTAGGTCCAGTCGTGACCAACTCTGGGGTTGCGGTGCTTATCTCGTGTTATTGGCCGAGGGAGCCAGCGTACAGCTTCCGGGTCATGTGGCCAGCATGACAAAGCCGCTTCTGGCGAACCAGAGCAGCACACGGAAATGCTGTTTACCTTCCCGCTGGAGCGGTACCTATTTATCTACTTGCACTTGACGTGCTTTCAAACTGATAGGTGGGGAGGAGCTGGGACTGAGCAACGGGAGCTCACCCCATCTTGGGGATTTGAACCACCAATCTTCTGATCAGCAAGCCCTAGGCTCTGTTGTTTAACGCCACAGTGCCACCTTAGAGACCAACTAAGTTTGTCATTGGTATGAGCTTTCATGTGCATGCAAAACTGAGCCACAAGGAGCCAAAGTAGGTATTGCAGAGAGTGTCAGGTTGTATTTCCCCTGCTCTGCCTCACACAAACAATAGATAGATCTGATAATTTCATAAATCTTGCTTGTTCAGGACACAGCTGCAACAGTGAATATGCAATTTTTGCTTTGGAAGTGAAAAACGATGACTCTTTGTGGCCTCCTAAGTAAAACTTGGCTGCGTCTGCCAATGACTGACTGATTTACATCAGCCACTTCTTTTACGAGACAAAATTATCCTGACCCATATGTTCAATGTAAGAGGAGTACCAATATTTTTGCCTACTGTACGTAGTTGTCTGTAATGCATACTATAAAATGAGGTCATTTTACTTTATGTGCAGGGCTGCATTTAAAGGCTTGCTGGAAAAAATAACAATAAATGTATTCTTGTTTCATATTTATATTTTCCATCTCAAAATAAAAATATTGAACGTATATATTACAATAGCAATCATAGGAAGCTCCCTTCGACCACCAGCCTTGGAAATAACAGGGAATGAATGTTGGACCTTCTCCAAGCAAATGGTACACTACCGAGCTACATAATCCTTTCACTACTGTTAATAATAATAATAATAATAATAATAATAATAATAATTTATTATTTATACCCCGCCCATCTGGCCGCTCTGGGCAGCTTCCAACACACATTAAAATACATTAAAATATCACAGATTAAAAACTTCCCTAAACAGGGCTGCCTTTAGGTATTTTCTAAATGTCAGGTAGTTGTTTATCTCTCTGACCTCTGCTAGCAGGGCGTTCCACAGGGTGGGTGCCACTACCGAGAAGGCCCTCTGCCTCGTTCCCTGTAGCTTTGCTTCTCGCAGTGAGGAAACCGCCAGAAGGCCCTCAGCGCTGGATCTCAGTGTCCGGGCTGAACGATGGGGGTGGGGACGCTCCTTCAGGTATACAGGACCGAGGCCGTTTAGAGCTTTAAAGGTCAGCACCAACACTTTGAATTGTGCTCGGAAACGTACTGGGAGCCAATGTAGATCTCTCAGGACGGGTGTTATGTGGTCCCGGCGGCCGCTCCCAGTCACCAGTCTGGCTGCCGCATTCTGGATTAATTGCAGTTTCCAGGTCATCTTCAAAGGTAGCCCCACATAGAGCGCATTGCAGTAGTCCAAGCGAGAGATAACTAGAGCATGCACCACTCTGGCGAGACAGTCTGCAGGCAGGTAGGGTCTCAGCCTGCGTACCAGATGGAGCTGTTAGACAGCTGCCCTGGACACAGAATTAACCTGTGCCTCCATGGACAGCTGTGAGTCCAAAATGACTCCCAGGCTGCGCACCTTGGTCCTTCAGGGGCACAGTTACCCCATTCAGGACCCGGAGCTGAGGGTGATTCTCCCAATCATGTTGATGTAAAAGAAAACTACACACTCACGTTCAAGATCAATTTTGGAGGAAATTAGAGAGATGTGGAACTCAAAGAAAAATCAAAGGTACCACATAGCCTAAACAATGGAAAAACTGTTTTGGATCTGTTTGGACCTGAAATTGAGATTGAGCTAGCAGAAAATAATAATTTTTAGTATATTTTTCTCCATCACGTTTGCATAGGAAAGCATTGTCTAATACAAATAGAGGTGTGGCATTGAGAGCACCTCTTTGAAGCATATGATCTGGGTTTGTCCCATGATGGATTCCTTTTGGTCTGAAGCTGTCACTCAGTCTTGTGCTGCAAAATCCTTTCTATCTGCAGATGCTCAAGGACTTTAAAGTTGTACCACGGTAATGTAGGGATTAATGGGTGAAAAACAAAAGCAGATTTCATGAGCCTACTATTACAGAATGGTCTGAGGACCTCACTGCCCTGGCTGCATCCAAACATATTTCAGATAGGCATCAATTTATTCCGGATACCTATTCGGCTTATATTATTTTATAAATTTAATTCAAGATCTGTGCACTGATGGTTACTGTATGTGCAGTGGAAACTGATGGTGGTCTATTATTATTTATCACTATTTTTACTTTCTCTTCTCTTTAATTTTTATGTCATCTTTCTCTTCTTCTTTTTTCTTCTTCTTATATTTCCAAACAAAAAAATTATTTGGGGTGTGTGTGTGTGTGAGAGAGAGAGTTTTGCAGTTGGCATTACATTCAGAGAATCTACTGTGTGACACAAATATAATATAATAATAGTAATTTATTATTTATACCCCGCTCATCTGGCTGGGTTTCCTCAGCCACTCTGGGCGGCTCCTAACAAAATATGAAAAATAGAATCAAACATTACAAACTTCCCTAAACAGGGCTGCCTTAGATGTCTTCTAAAAGCCAGATAGTTGGTTTTTCCCCTTGACATCTGTCGGGAGGGCATTCCACAGGGTGGGTGCCACCACCGAGAAGGCCCTCTGCCTGGTTTCCTGTAACCTCACTTCTCGCAGTGAGGGATCCGCCAGAAGGCCCTCAGAGCTGGACCTCAGTGTCCGGGCAGAACGATGGGGGTGGAGATGCTCCTTCACGTATACTATTCAGGTATACTATTCCACAGTGTGATCCTATTTCTACTTCAAGATTAGAGTGGATGACAGAAAAGCAGATTAGATGGCAAATTGATTTCCAAGCTGCTCTTCCCCCCAGCTCCAACAGGACTGGGCTCAGAAACAAGGTCTTCTGCCAGCTCCCAAGAGAAGGATTCATAGCAACACAAGGGGGCAATGCATTATCTGTGCCAAAAGATGGGATCGTGGAGGAGATGAGGGATCTGATAGAGGGTAACCCTCATTGTTAAGTATAATGGTTTCGTTCACACAGAAATGAAAAATGTATATGTATTAATGAAGGCTTAAAATGGAAAATAAGGGTTTTCCACAAGAGTTTTTCTAAAGGACTCTGACCTCTTGTTGATTTAATGATTAACTACCAGTAACTGATTGTTTTTCTCTGGTAGCTAACATGTGAGGGTTGCAACCTGCATAGCTGCCAAGTTTTCCCTTTTCTCGCGAGGAAGCCTATTCAGCATAAGGGAAAACCCCTTTAAAAAAGGGATAACTTTGCAGCTATGAACCTGGGATCATGTGAGAGGTATTGGGTTGCAATCTCCATTTTTTTTTAAAAGGTGTTGCCCATGGGTAGGCAAACTAAGGCCCGGGGGCCAGATCTGGCCCAATCGCCTTCTCAATCCGGCCCGCGGACGGCCCGGGAATCAGCGTGTTTTTACATGAGTAGAATGTGTCCTTTTATTTAAAATACATCTCTGGGTTATTTGTTGGGCCTGCCTGGTGTTTTACATGAGTAGAATGTGTGCTTTTATTTAAAATACATCTCTGGGTTATTTGTGGGGCATAGGAATTTGTTCATGTTTTCCTTCAAAATATAGTCCAGCCCCCCACAAGGTCTGAGGGACAGTGGACCGGCCCCCTGCTGAAAAAGGTTGCAGACCCCTGGCGCTGCCTTTGGGTTTTTGCCTCCCAAACTCTCTGAATAACACAGGGAGAACAATGCAAGTAAATGGTTGTCGCAAAGGGGATAAAAAGCAGGCCTTTGCTTATAGGTCTGTTTGGATTATTTCATATTTTGTACGATGCTGAGCCTGTGCTGGAAGGCACAAAATATAGTATGGATATTTTGAATGTTTCAATTCTGTTTTGAAGAAAGTTCTGCCAGTAAAAGTTGGAATAATATTTCTTTTCTTTTTTTAAGTTTAAAAATATCTTAATTTATTATTAAACATAAAATCAACATAAATCAACATATCACAAAATACACCCAAAAAAATCCAAATTATGCAAAATTAAACAAACTTATAATACAAAAAGGAAAGAAAAAGAATAGAATGTAAATGTTGATAGAGATGGGTGATATGGAATGGCCTTATATTGGTATGTCATATGGACTTCGCTGCAAGCTTCTGGAAAATCTGGATTTGGGGGAAGAGGGGAAGCAATGTTTTAATGGTTTGAAATAATATCTGATTTAAGAGTTAACATTAGAATGATGATTCGTTGTTAATAAAAATTATAGGCAAAAGGGAAATAGTTATAGAAAGGAGAAAGGGAATTAGAAATATTTGATTTGAAATATTAGATAAAGGTGATTGCAATAATATATGAAAGACGGCTTGAAAATAAGAACAAAGAATTGAGAGAATAATGTGTAAGATTAGTAAAAATACAATGAATACTGTCTAAACAATATTGTAATAGGGACCCAAGGTGGGGGAGGTTGAGGGAGTCCAAAGGGTGATGATTAAGATTTAAGTTAGAGACTTTGTTTTTGATATTTTCTGTTTTTTGCATTTTTGTTTTTGTATTTTGTATTTTTGTAATGTGTATGTGTGTGTATTTGTGTGTTTTGTATTTTTGTATGTGTGTGTTGGAAAATCTTCAATAAATTCAATTTTAAAAAAAGAAAAAGAAAAAAAATCTAAGAAAACAGGAAAAAACAATAAAAAGAACATAAAACACAATAAACTTCCCAGCACTTCCGTATCGGTTCCCTATTTAATATTTCTATGGGGCTGGGCAATGTTTCATTGTCAAAGGAGTCAGTTCTTATGCATACAGTTGCTTCGAACTGCACCAATATTCAATATCCGCAACATAGTATGAAAAGATGTCCTATAAACCTCCATAAGATGTTGCTCAAGACAGGTGAAAAATCATCCCAGGAGTAGGACACTTTATAGATGGAAAAAAGTGTCCGATTCTTTTTAAGCATCGATAGCTCACAACATCTCTAGCTAGAATCCAGGATCCATGCAGGCTTCGATTCTGCAATTAAAACCATAGCTTTCAAGCAGAGAGGGGTTTAGCTATTCCCAGATGGCTCCTTTTGTGGCTTGGAAAGGACCCCTTGTGCATTGCTGTTGATTATGTTATAGACAAAACGCAACTCAATGAAGAGTAAGCCTGCGAGCTCTGAAAATAATAATAATAATATTAATAATTGGATTTTATGTCGTAAGCCAGTGTGTCAAGAAACTTCTGAAACCTGACATATTTAATTTGTTTGGAATAATAAATAGTCCTCAGCATTCCAGGATTTCTTTTTCTTAATCGTTTAAAGACAGCCATGGATCAAAAGAATTAACAAGACCTTACATTTGATGGATACAGTAAGATCAACGAAAGAAATGCAGATTGTGTTTCAAGTTTACATTCATGCAGCATTTGGTAGGGTTCTTAGTTATTCCAGTGCAATTGCACTTTTGCAATAATTGACCATAAGTATGTTTGTGTGTATGTATGCAGTGAGTGAGAATGGGGAGGGAGGGAGAGGAGACAGATACAGCACCGGTTTTTTTTACTCCAGCCTTGCATATGCCTAGCAGGTGAGTAACGTCAATCGTAACGAAACAAGAGGACTTGAAAAAACAGAGTCTAGTCGGAAACAAGACATAAATGGTTATGATGGCCTGTTGCCCAAACGAAGTTACGCTACTACCCTCCCCATCCAAGCCGTGGCTATAATTACAAGCCCGTTCCCTGGAGTCGGGTTTGTTTTCTGGAAGTGATGCTGCCATGTTTAGTATAATTGTTCTTAGGCCCAGATCCAGCTCGAGTAGCTCGACTAGAAGCTGGGGAAATCAAGCCTCTCGAGGGGGTGGAGGCAGGCCCTGGGAGAGAAGAGGCTGAGCTGAAATTTCTGGAGGCTGGCCAGGTCGCTGCAGGCAAGGAGAGTAAATCACACCGCGCTGAGTTGCGTTTGGAGATGTGACGGACGGAGTCAAAGGAAGACACACGGCTGGAAAATCACTGAACTTATTCTAAGTCTACAGAATGTTGGAAGCTTTGGGGAAAGTAGCCTCAGTTCTTCCAAGACTTCTTTCCAAAAACATGCCATGAACAGGGACAACATTCAGTCACCTTCCTCTGACTCACAGCAAATGCTCAGAGCCAGTGGGTATCTCACCAGCAGCCTCTGCGAGGAATATCCATGCACAAGAATTGCAACGAAACGCCTGCAATATGGATTGCTCCTCTTCAGGGCTCCAGCCAGCCAGCCAGCCATGGCCTCTAATTAATGTACTCCATTGCATTCCCTCTTCCATTCTACCACCCAAATCAGTTAGAATCCTTCCCTGCATATGATTAGAGAGCTGCATAATCTCACATCTAATTGTCCAAGCGCTCCTGCATGTTTCTGGTAAACTTGCCTTTCTCTGGGCTTTCCTAACACAAAAGCTTGAAGTCAGACTTGAATGCAAAAGGCTTTATGTATTTAAGTCTTGCCGGGATGGGCAGCCCTAGCGAATTCTACAGGTCGACTTCTCTTATGGGCCCATGGTCTTTGCAGTATACTTTGAGCATTTAAATACAGTGGTACCTCGACTTACGAACGACTCAACAACCGAATTTCTCGACTTACGAGTGGGGCAAATGGCCGCACGCTTATGAATTTCTCGACATCCGAACGGAAACCGCGGCAGTTTTAGATAGGGGTTTTTTTTTACGTACAAATTTTTAGATGGGGCTGCTTCGACTTACGAATTTTTCCTTTTCCAATGCATTCCTATGGGAAATCACGTTTCCAATGGCGCTTTTTGATTTACGAATTTTTCGACCTACAAAGGTGCCTTCGGAACGGATTAAATTCGTAAGTCGAGGCACCACTGTAAATCAGTGCTGGAAAGGTTTTAAAAGTGCAGAGTAAGGTCCCCTAGTTATCCATTGCCATGGAGTTTAAAACGCTTGGCTTGGTGTGTGAATTACAAAAGTGCTGTTATTTTAGGCTTCAGTTCAGTTCCAGTTGCTGTTTTGATTTTAATCTCCAGGCAGGTTGAACCCAGTGCTATTAGCTGAAGGGCAGACAGGCTGTGGGGTTTTCTCATTTTTCCGGCCTTAAATTCAGTATTCCACCTTTTCACATCACTTTTCATTTTTTAAAATCCATCGTGAAAGTGCTCTGGATCAGGGACACGGAAGGCAAGCTTGAGTCAGCACAAACAAAAAAATTAAAAAATTCCTTCCAGTAGCACCTTAGAGACCAACTAAGTTTGTCATAGGTATGAGCTTTCATGTGCATGCACAGTTCTTCAGAAACACAGAAACAGAGTCACCAGACCCTTATGTATAGTCAGAGGGTGGGGAGGGGTATTAGTCAGCACAGTGTCACATGTTTGCCTTAAAACAAAAATATGAACCTTGCACAGAAGCATCTGCTATGTCGCTGATGACTGGGTCTCTGCTATGGCAACAGTGAGTGGACCTGTGCCCCAACCCAAATGGCCCATGTATGGTGCTTAACCACACCCTTTTTCATCCCTGGAGCTGGCAACTTTAGGGGCAGATCGTGCTGTCCTAGGTTGCTTCTTTGCAAAATGCCATCTAGGTCATATTCACACTGCACATCTAATGTGCATTTAGAGTGCAGGGCTTTTTCTAAGGAACCCTGGGAACTGTAGGCTGCCCTCCACAGGGGTACAATCCCCAGCACCCTTAGCAAACTACAGTTCACAAAACTCTTTGGGGGGTTTAAATGTGCATTAAAGTAGCATTAAATGCTTGGCGTGGCCTGGTATTTGACAAAATGTATAGGACAAGAAACAAGGAATGTTGGAAATGTAAAGAAAAAGAAGGGAGTTTTTATCACAGGTGGTGGACCTGTGATAAGGTAAAGGCATATTGGGAAATGATATATAATGAATTAAAGAAAATGTACAAGAATGTTGTTGTCGTTTAGTCGTGTCCGACTCTTCATGACCCCATGGATCAGAGCACGCCAGGCACTCCTGTCTTCCACTGCCTCCCACAGTTTGGTCAGACTCATGTCCGTAGCTTCGAGAACACTGTCCAACCATCTCGTCCTCTGTCGTCCCCTTCTCCTTGTGCCCTCCATCTTTCCCAACATCAGGGTCTTTTCCAGGGAGTCTTCTCTTCTCATGAGGTGGCCAAAGTATTGGAGCCTCAACTTCACGATCTGTCCTTCCAGTGAGCTTCTTGATTCCCTACTTTAGCATTCCAATCCCCTAAAATAAGAAAAACATCCTTTTTTGGTGTCATTTTTAGAAGGTGTTGTAAGTCTTCATAGAACTGGTCAATTTCACTTTCTTCAGCACTGGTAGTTGGTGCATAAACTTGGATTACTGTGATGTTAAAAGGTCTGCCTTGGATTCGTATCGAGATCATTCTGTCATTTTTGAGATTGCATCCCAGTACAGCTTTCGCCAACAAAGAATACCTTTGTTTAAAAAAACCGGATGCTTTCTTGCTGCAGTTAGTTGGGGAAGAGATACCAAAGGGAGATAAAAAAAACTGTTTATGTACACAACTACTGCAGCAAAGACTCTTTTAGCCCACAAATAGAAACAGCAAGAGATATCAAAGTAAGAAGAGTGGCAGACGAAAATGATGGACTATGCGCAATTGGCAAACCTGACCGGGAAAATCCGAAACCAACAGGATCAAGCTTTCCAAAAGGACTGGAGTAAACTTATACTATATTTGAAAGAACATTGTAATCAACTAACAACACTTGCAGGGTTGTAAGAAGACATGTAATGGCAATGATTTGCCTTTTACTTTTATTTAAAAATTAAGAGATGCGGAAAGAAAAAATGTAAAGGGGAAGATTTTATAAATGCTAGGATATAAAGAAGAAAATTAGAAAACCAGGAAGTGGGAGGGAGGGAAGTCGAAGGGCTCGTGTGAGCAATATATAGAGTGAATAATAAGAATATGTTTAAATGTCAAAAAATTGAAAAGCAATAAAATATTATTTTAAAAAAAATGTTTGGCGTGGCCATGGGCGTAGCAGAAGACATTCTGAGCATCTTCAGATGATCACAAGCATTCCAGCGTCTGGACCTGCGACCTTGGTTATTTGTCGCAGTTTGTGACTGAAGCTATTTCTGGAATAGGTGGGGCTGTTTATGACCCACGGTCTTCCCAAACCCATCGGCACTGGGAAACACAAATCACTCCCTTCCTAGCTTTCTCTCAGCAGGTGGCACATGAAGCGATTCACAATTTGTCCAAGGGGTGCGCCAAGTAGTCGTCGTCTTGTTAAGATTTATCTGTGCTAAAATCATCTGCAAAGGGAGAGGACTAGCCAGATACCCATTTTAGTACAGAGTTGCCAGTATATACATATTTTGTTGGAGGGTTGTTGTTGCTGTTGTTTTGGAAATTGCCCTTTTAAATGTAAATCACCCTGAGCGGCACAGGGTGGGCTTTAAATGTAAACTGGGAAATAAATAAATATGCAGCAGCATGGAAGTGAAAGATTAAAAAAGTGAAGAGTGTAAGAAAGTGAAGAGATGAAGCTTACATTGCCGTCTCCAGATCTGCCTCTCTTTCAAATCAGAACCAGTGAAGGCAGTGAAGGTCCTGTGTGAGTGCCTGGAGGCGGTTGGAGGATGGATGGCGGCTAACAGATTGAGGTTCAATCCTGACAAGACAGAAGTACTGTTTTTTGGGGGACGGGGGTGGGCAGGTGTGGAGGACTCCCTGGTCCTGAATGGAGTAACTGTGCCCCTGAAGGACCAGGTGCGCAGCCTGGGAGTCATTTTGGACTCACAGCTATCCATGGAGGCGCAGGTCAATTCTGTGTCCAGGGCAGCTGTCTATCAGCTCCATCTGGTATGAAGGCTGAGACCCTACCTGCCTGCAGACTGTCTCGCCAGAGTGGTGCATGCTCTAGTTATCTCCTGCTTGGACTACTGCAATGCGCTCTATGTGGGGCTACCTTTGAAGGTGACCCGGAAACTACAACTAATCCAGAATGTGGCAGCTGGACTGGTGACTGGGAGCGGCCACTGTGATCAGATAACACTGGTCTTGAAAGACCTACATTGGCTCCCGTACGTTTCCGAGCACAATTCGAAGTGTTGGTGCTGACCTTTAAAGCCCTAAACGGCCTCGGCCCAGTATACCTGAAGGAGCGTCTCCGCCCTCATCGTTCTGCCCGGACTCTGAGATCTAGTGCAAGGGCCTTCTGGCGGTTCCCTCCCTGCAAGAAGTGAGGTTACAGGGAACCAGGCAGAGGGCCTTCTTGGTTATAGCGCCTGCCCTGTAGAATGCCCTTCCTTCAGATGTCAAAGGAATAGACAACTATCTGACTTTTAGAAGACATCTGAAGGAAGTTTTTAATGTTTAATGCTATATTGTGTTTTTAATATTCGATTGGGAGCCGCCCAGCGTGGCTGGGGAAACCCAGCCAGATGGGCAGAGTATAAATAATGAATTATCATTAAATTGCTGTTGTTGTTGTTTTGCTTATTTAAAAACACAGCCAGGCTCAAACTATTCAGCCCAGATAGTGGCCACTTCCCGATGACTTTTTTCTGGAGCATTCATTTTTCTGCAGGGAGATTAGGTGACACTGTGTCAAGCAACTGCTATCCTACCCCCTCGTATTGTCAGTTTCCTTATCCCAATAAGTCTGATCTTTTGAGGAAGCGGGCTTGTTGTGCAAGAGCTCAAAGTCAGCTTTCATTGTGCAAACTGAATTTGATTGAATCCCACCCCAAAATAGTGACAGTCTGGAACATAGCTGTCAAGTTCTCCCTTTTCTTTTTTTTAAGGGAAATTCCCTTATGCTGAACAGGCTTCCTCACGAGAAAAGGGAAAACTTGACAGCTATGGTCTGGAAGTGTGTCCTGCATATCAAACTATGTATGGAGTTCCGTGACAGCAGAATCAAACAGGAGTTTCAAAATCACTCAAGTTTTTTTTATTCTGTTTCTTTGTCTTAAGCACTAGCTGCGTCCAGACTGCAGCATCAGCAACATTTCCGATTCCTTCTGTACTAACTTTAGCCCCGTTCAGTGGTGATGATGCCTGCAAATTATCTAGTCTCCATGCAAAGAGGAAGCCAGCTGTATGAAAAGGAAAGGCAGCTTTCTGCAGCCTCAAAAAGCACAAATTGACTCATGCCACCACCGCCACACACAAAAAACAAAAGTGAACCTTCCCAAACCAGAAGCAAACATGGTCAGGTTTTCCTCCCAATTCTCAGTTAGAGTGACAGTGACTTTGATGAAGGTCTATTGCACTACACCATGTTTGGGAAACCTGGAATTTCTGAATAGGTTCCCGACAACTTTTTCAGGCTTTCCTTGTTGATTTATTGGGAAATGAAAATCCACTCAGGCTTCTGTGGTCTGTGGTCCCAATGACTCCATAAATTAAGTGCTTGCCTTGCTGAAACTGTAATAAACTTCATCAGTTTTTTTGGGATTACTAGACCAGGTCAACACATTTTATTTTATTTTTTTTAAAACATAATTTTTATTAATTTTACAAATTACAAAAAACGGTACATACATAAACACCTTTTCCACCTCCTTCCCACCCCCCTCCATGGGTCCTCCCCTGCCACAGAAGTATCCCATGTAAGTGAACAGCCAGAGATGGTCCATTTTATGCTTGGATTTCTGTCCTCCTCCCCCTCCCCTGTCCCCAAAGCCCCCCCCTGCCACCAGGGAGCTCCAGTAAACCAGGGCAGTACACAGGAGGTCATCCATCCAACCATCTATTATCATACCAAAAAAAAAAAGAGTAAAAATAGAAAAAAGAGAAAAAAGAGAAGAAAAAAAATAACAAAAAAGAGAAAAAGACAATACAAAACAGAAGAAATCTTTCTTTCATTCATAATTATTAAACCATATTTTGTGGGCTTCTCCCCCCTTCCCCGGTTTTCATCCCTTTTTTATCATCTTCAACAGTTTCTTATTTTATAAAAATACACCTTTATACCTTATATTACTTATAAATTGATTATTATCATTTTCACCTAATGTCCAAATCACTGAAAAAATCAAACTCCCATTTTTTCTTCCCGTGCCTAATTTTTACCCCCTCTATAAGCCTCCATATTTTCACATTTTTCCAAAATCAATTCACTTTTAAAACTATAACTATTCCCAATTTAACCTTACATCCCCGATTACCGGCTCCACCCCCCCAATCCAGCAAATTCCATAGTCAGCAGACCAATTATAATCCTGTTAATCCATCCTTATAATCACAACTTCACTTTCCCTTCACCCCACCCCCTGTTTACAACCTTTTGCCATCCAGGCCTCCATACAAGACCCCTGAGTTTCTTCTCTTCTCTGCATATTTTTTCCCTCTTCCCTGTGGGCATTCTGAAATTCCAGTAATACCAATCGTGCCCCCCTCGAAGGAAAGGCACTCCATCCAACTTTTTGTAGAGTAAAGTCATCATTTTTTTCGTGGTGGGCTTCATTTTGTGTTAAATTATCACAGTCCTCATCTTCATCTTTTCCTTCCAAATCGCAGTCACCATCATTGTCATTCTCACATTCGTCTTCTTCAGTTTCACAAGCTCCATCTTCTAAGAAATCATATTCTGCCATCACCATCTGAAATTGTTGCTGTAACTCTTGCCGTTGTATCTCCTCTTGACATAGTTCTATTCTTGCTTCCCACATTAAGGTCAAAACAGTCCGCTGGAACTCAGGCGAATACCTTTTTGTTGACATAGTTCAATCCTGCCAAGGTCAAAACTTGTCACATGGGGTGGAATATGATCACAGTTTATTTTCTCGACTCCATTTTAACAAGCTGGCTGCATTCTTCAAGTCTTATTAAAAATAAAGTTCGAACTCACATTTCACAAGCATTTAAACCAAAAAAAATTTCCACAAAGTCCAGAAATAAAAATTGAAATAAAATTTGACTTATAAATCCTGATCAACTCACTGGGTTGTCTGGGCTGCCGGCTCCCGAGGAAAAGAAAGGTTTTTCTTAGTCTTTACCTCTTACTGCAGGGCACTCACGACCACAGTCTCTCTCCCCTTTTACCCTGCATTTAGGGGAGATTCTCTTTGATGCCTTTGAGGGATCCTTTTAAATTGAAATCTTCTATTTACGGCTTCGGGTTTCTATTTACTGTCTCTTTTGTTGCCGTGGGGGGGGGTGGCTTCCTCTTTTCTCCCCTCTCTCCCAGATCCAAATTGTTTTATAATCCAAATCGTGAGGTTACTTACAGTCTTATTTCCAATCGTTTTATTTTCAGAAGAATCCAGCGCTCTCCGCCTTCGGCTTAAAGCTTCTCCCCGCCAGGATAACGTTGCCGCTCAAAATGGCCCCCGCGACTTCTACCCTCCTCGCTCCGGAGCTCTTATTAGAGCTAGCCGGAGAGTTGGGGAGTCCGGATTGGGGCTCTGCCGAGCAAAATTTGCCCCCGGGACGCCCTTCCCGGGGTTCTAAGGGGCGCAGCGTCGCTCTCGCTGCCCTCCCCACTCCTAGCAGGGACGGGCCGTCTCGGAGACGAGACGAGACCCCGCCGATCGGCGCTGGCGCTGAACTGGAAGCCTCAGGTCAACACATTTTAAAATAGGAAGTTCAGGGTGCAGCTTTTCACTGTAGCATCATCCCCATCTTCAACACCCAGCAATATCAGTCATCATCAATGAGAGTCTCCCATCAATGTCTCCATCGCATCTGTTGATCCAATGGCTTTGGCTTCCCCTCATAGCTGCCAAGTCTCCCGTATTCCCCGGGAAACCCCCGTTTTTCTGGCTGTTCCCAGCCGAAAAAAAACAGATTTTTTTTTGTTTTCCCCCGGTTTATTCTGGTGCGGCAGCCATTTTGGAACTGGGCGGAGCATGCTCAGAAGCGACTTTTGATGCTGCTCTGCCCAGTTCCAAAATGGCTGCAGCGCGACTTCTGGTGCGGCGGCCATTTTGGAACTGGGCACAGCAGCATCAAAAGTCACTTCTGAGCATGCTCCGCCCAGTTCCAAAATGGCGGCAGCGCTACTTCCGGTCTGCTACTTCCCTTATTTCTCGGGCTGGAACTTGGCAGGTATGCTTCCCCTTGAACACCACAAGCTGTCTGTCTGAATCAAACATTGTTTCTTATAGTCCAGGGTTGTCTACTTTGACTATCAGCATCCCTCTGGCATCTCTGGCAAATGGGAATTTCCCAGCTCTGCTACCTGAGATCCTTTCAGCTTGGAGATTCATTCCTTTAAAGCAAAGATTGAATCTGGAACCACCTGTAGAAGAAGCATGAAGCCATGGTCCTTCCTCAATATACACAGAATGGGGAAAAAATGAAACAGAGGTGGGAAATGAAAACCAAGAATCCCTTTAGATCCATAGTGGAAGAAACAATAGTAGAATTCTGGACAGATCCCAAATGCATCCTTCTCTCTTATTTTGTACTAATGAAAAACAACTGTAAGTGCATCTGTTTAGAAATGAAGTGTTAAGTGGGGTGAAAAGACAAAAGGAAATGCCAAAGTTGGTGTGAGAACAACTGAGCTGTATTTCCCACTGTTTTCAGGCTGGGTTTTCGATATCTGAACCTCAGGGTTGCTTCAGAAAGAGAAAAATCTCTAGCTAAAGGGAATGCTGAGAAAGGGGGATAAACGGTTTATTAAGTGAGGCTTTCTATCTACTATTACTATAGCCACAAGAACCATTTGTGTTGTCATTTTGTTCCCACAGTTGAGTCTAGGATGAGCGAGCTCAGCTGAAATTTCTCAGGAAACAATTTCTTGAAAACTTTCTTTGCCAAGCTCTTCCTGAATTATTAGGGAATTTCACTCACCCATCCCCAGTTCCCCAGCAATGAATCATAGAATCATAGAGTTGGAAGAGACCACAAGGGCCATCCAGTCCAACCCCCTGCCAAGCAGGAAACACCATCATATGCCTGTCAAGCCTCTGCTTAAAGATCTCCAAAGAAGGAGACTCCACCACACTCCTTGGCAGCAAATTCCACTGTTGAACAGCTCTTACTGTCAGGAAGTCCTTCCTAATGTTTAGGTGGAATCTTCTTTCTTGTAGTTTGAATCCATTGCTCCGTGTCCACTTCATTGCTGCCAAGTTTTCCCTTTTCTCGCGAGGAAGCCTATTCAGCATAAGGGAATTTCCCTTTAAAAAAGGGAGAACTTGGCAGCTATGGTCCACTTCTCTGGAGCAGCAGAAAACAACCTTTCACCCTTTTCTATATGACATCCTTTTATATATTTGAATATCCTCACTTCCTCTCTTAGCCCTTATCCACAAGTATGAACTAACAATAGAGCATTAGATGAGCTAAGATTTCTCAGAGAATTATTTTCTGGCAATTTTCTCTCTCCCCCCCCCCACAACTATTAGAGCATAGGAGGGGGACCTAAGCTTCAGAGGCCAGATGAGATAATCATCAGGTTCCCCTCTGCCCCCATAGCTATACCTGAAAAATCCATTCTTTAGTGTGATGGAACCTACACATTGGAACTTCTTGTCCATTGACACAAAGGCAGGAAACTTGCTGTATTGTTTCCACTGCCTGCTAAAAACTCTTTTGTTCAGGCAGGCCCTACCCAAACCTGCATATTTCAACATGTACAGTATATTTATCTCTCTCTGAGAAATACCAGCAGTGTGTAGGTGAAGAAAGGTATTGCCTCTAGCCATCTAGGCAACCCGCACCCTCAAAATCTTACTAATACAGTGGTACCTCTACTGACGAATTTAATGCGTTCCGAACGCACATTCGTAAGTCGGAAAAAATTGTACGTCGAATCCCATAGGAATGCATTGGGAGAAAAAAATTGTAAGTCGAAGCAACCCTATCTAAAAATTCGTAAGTAGAAAAAATCCTATCTAAACCGCATCCAAGATGGCGGACGGAGCTCCATTCGTAAGTAGAAACATTCATAAGTAGAGTTGTTCGTAAGTAGAGATACCACTGTACTCAGTTGGTGCTGTCCAGCTCTAAGAGTGAGGCTTCACAGCTCACTGCTGGTAAGAGGGGCACCTGCTTTTTAAGGTAGTCTGTCCCTCCCCTGTTCATTGGCTAGCCGGTGCCATGAGGTGCCATTGGTTGACCCATGCGTCTAGTCCATCCCAGAAAGAATGGGGCAAACCCATCCCCATATATGCAGAAGCCTGAAGTGGGGCATAGCATTGTGTCAACTCAACAGGCGAAAGCCAATCGGAACAGTGCTAATCTAGACCATGCAGAATTTTACCTGAAGGCTAAAACTCATGCCTGCTTTCACTGTAAAGGTAAAGGGGCCCCTGACCATCAGGTCCAGTCGTGTCCAACTCTGGGGTTGTGGCGCTCATCTCGCTCTATAGGCCGAGGGAGCCGGCATTTGTCTGCAGACAGCTTCCGGGTCATGTGGCCAGCATGACAAAGCTGCTTCTGGTGAACCAGAGCAGCGCACGGAAACGTCGTTTACCTTCCCGCTGGAGCGGTCCCTATTTATCTACTTGCACTTTGATGTGCTTTTGAACCGCTAGGTAGGCAGGAGCTGGGACCGAGCTACAGGAGCTCACCCCATTGCAGGGATTCAAACCGCCGACCTTCTGATCAGCAAGCCCTAGACTCTGTGGTTTAACCCACAGCGCCACCTGTATGGTATGGTATGGATACTTTCACTGTATCCATACCAAAAGATGAGCTCCTTCCAAAGATTCTCTGACAGGTAGCTCTGTGAATGGTAGGCAATTCAAAGCATCTTCCCCCACCTGCCTGCCTGCCCCCCAAACTATATCCGGTGTTCTCCAAAACATTGCACATTGACAGGGAGTTCAGTTTCCCCAGTTCTGTTTGCTCCACATTTTTCTCTACACTGCCATAAATCTTCACTCCATAGGGCTGCAGTACATATGACCTATTCCTTGGCACTGGGGCCTGTTATGTTTCCATCCCAATACGTGTGTTTGGTTTCATGAGGGTGAACAGGCAGCGGGCCAAGCAGAGAACACATCTCCTCTGCGGCTGGGCCGGAGCCAAGATATTATCCCGACTTTTAAGAATGCATGAGCAATCAAGAGGAAGAAGAAGAAGAAGAAGGAAAAGGGGGGGAGAGAAGAGGGAGGGGAAGGAAAATTGAAACCATCCTCCCTGCACCTCTCTGTTCCTCGCCTCCTGCATTTGAAAGGTATCCAGGATTACATGACATCCAGTGTGGGGATTAAAGGTCCCAATCAATATTGGGCTACGGTTTCTCTTTCTCACTTGGTTTGGGCTACGGTTTCTCTTTCCACTTGATGTTGCGCCGAAGGTATGAGCCTGCAGTGTGTTTCGAAGGAGCCAAGCTCTGTGTCAGAAAGAAGCCCGCAGAACAGCACATCTTCATCACGCTTGTACATCTGGTCCTTATGTATCTTCCCTCCTGCAGGGTCCTTTTGCGACGGAGCTTGGAAACTGTGAGGCAGTGTTTTGGAGTGTGTCAAAGAACTACACTGTGTCTCCCCTTACAATGCACTATGCCATGCTATGATTCGCCTGGCAGTTGTACTGAAATCTTGGCTTTGCTTTAATCTCAGTAGTGGAATGAAATATTATTATTTTTTGCAAGCTCTCTCTCTCTCTCTCTCTCTCTCTCTCTCTCTCTCTCTCTCTCTCTTTCAGCTTTCAGGCTTGCCAGTCTTACGATGCTGTAATAACCCAGAGCCAAAAGCCGGGGGATTATCCGGTTACTTGTGAGTAGACATCCTCCCCCATGCCAGATTCATCCCTTGGGGTATCCGGCAAAGTCCAGCATTCTCTCACCAGTGCAGCGGGGAGTAATATTACATTTACACCCACTATAGAGATAGTTGGCCATTAGTCATACCCCATGTAGGCCTCATCATGCATCTTGGAGCCCTTCAAAAGACTTCAAACCCTGGGCTATGAGATTACTGGGACAAATGGACCTAATTTTCTAAACACTGAGACAGAATCTTCAATTTAAGCTAATGCTGAACACGGCAGAAGGTGCATTAGCTTCTGCCATTCTTGTATATTAGGCCAAAATAAAGGAACTGAAACTGTAATTGTGAAGGGGCAAGGAAAGGACTGTGAGGCCTAATCCTTTTGATGGTTTATGAAAGGCGCACACCTGTTTTGCTTGCCGCCATTTTTCATCCACATCCTACTTGCTTTAGAAAAGGCATACCCAAACTGCAGCCCTCCAGATGTTTTGGCCTACAACTCCCATGATCCCTAGCTAGCAGGACCAGTGGTCAGGGAAGATGGGAATGGTAGTCCAAAACATCTGGAGGGCCAAAGTTTGGGGATGCCTGCTTTAGTGGCCATCAATTTAGGGATTGGATGTCAGGCTTCGGGGAATCGGCTTCTTCCCCCATGGTAGTAAATAAGCAGATCAAATTAAAATGACATATTGCCAGTTAGTTTCTTTAATAAACACAGCGAGAGACAAAAGAATGCATCTCTCTATAATGGTGGTGCTCCCAATTATGGTTTTCCCTGTCCCTATTAATCTATGTCACTCCTGCGCCTTGTTATCTGAGCTTGTTGCCACTACGCTTTCTGAGCTCTCCTTGTCCTTGGAGAAGAGGTTGGGATGCTGTCCAAAGTCGGTGAATCTGTTAACCCTCTCTCTTCCAGTGTTTCTTCTTCTAGCTGTTCCCCCATCCAGTATTTCCCAACTTCTGCCTTCTGGACTATGCCCCTCTGCAAACCACTGTTCTAAATCTATACTGTCCTCCTGGTTCCAGGGAAGATTCAGGGGAGGGGGAGGGGGCAGCTCCCACCATTCCTCCTCAGCGCAGTCCCTGACATTGGACCATGAGTGGTTCCCCCATAGTCCATGACCCATGGTATCCATCATAAGGATACTCCCTTACAGTCTTCCTTTTGCCCTTTCATGATTATATATAGGGCCCACCAAGGGGTTTTGGGCGACCTCCAGTGACTCCCAACAATTCTGTTGGAATTCTCTGGCTATGCCTCTCACTTTTTGGAAGTATTCTTGGTGATTCTCTCCGGCCACAAGTCCATTTTTATCTCCTGTAATTAATTACCTTCATTGGACTTCCCCAAGTGCCTTTGGGTAATTTTCACTGCTTTTTAGTCAAGCATCTAATTGATTATTTCCTGTTGCTGCTACCGGGTGCACTATTAATAGGACTACTCATTAGCAACCTTCACTTCTGTTCATGGCTGGCTGCACTATTTCTGTGAGGCCTTTGGCAGCCAGTGATGAATTATCATTCGCCATGTGATGCTGAAGGCATCCAATGAAACCAGCAGTGAATACATGTGATGTCAATAGAGACAATACACATAAATAGAATGAATGAAGTTAGCAACACCATTGCATTGGTGAGCAAATGTAATATATTTGGGGCGGGGAAGGATGGCCCTTGGAGGATTTTGCCTCAGGAGGAATATTAAAAAGGGAAAATAATCAATTTAAAATAAAATAAAATAAAAATTAGGAAGAGAAGAGACTGACTTTGGATGGAAGGAGGAAGACTCCATCTAAGTTCTAACTCAGAGTAACCTCATTGAAATGAATCAACCAAGAGAGCCACCTCCAGCACAATTTCAGTGGGTCTAAGCTGAATACGGCTAACACTGGTTGCAGCCAAAGGACTCGGGATGGAAATCATCACCATCGGTTAAAACAAATAATAGAAAAAGGAAATGCGGATAGAAAGAGGCTGGGGAATTAAGAAAGTGAGCAGACTGACTTGGGAAAAAATAATATTAATAATAAAAAGGCAACAATTTGGGCTGTGCAAGATAGCACTTGGGAGGGGCTTCTGAATGTCACCTGACATCATTGTCACATCATATGATTGGCAGGAGGGCAGGTGTGTCCATCTTTCAGACTTGGCCCACAAAGGGTGGGGAGATAATGACCCTGTTCTCTGCCTTATAGCATTTTCCATTTCCTTCTTTCCTTCTTTCTTTCTTTCCTTCCTCCCTCCCTCCCTCCCTTCCTTCCTTCTCATGAGTGACATTCTTTCTCCTCCTGTCACTGTTCCACACCCTCTCCCATTTCTTTGCTGATTTTCTCTGCTTCAACTCACATGCTTTGTCTTCCTCGTCTAACTGTGCTGACAGTCCTTTTGCAGTGACTCCCAATGCCGATGTTTTTATGTGCTGCTCTTTTATGTGGGTTCTGTGCCATACCTGCCAAGTTCCTCTCTGAAAAATAAGGGACCAGACCGAAATTAGCATACCGGAAGTAACGTGACGGCCATTTTGGAACTGGGCAGAACATGCTGAGAAGTGACTTTTGATGCTGCTGTGCCCAGTTCCAAAATGGCTGCAGTGCGACTTCTGGCGTGGCAGCCATTTTGGAACTGGGCAAAGCAGCATCAAAAGTCACTTCTGAGCATGCTCCGCCCAGTTCCAAAATGGCGGCAGTGCTACTTCCGGTCTGCTACTTCTGCCCGGTCCCTTATTTCTCCGATAGCAACTTGGCAGGTATGCCTGAAGCCTGGCAACATCAATCCCACCGGTGTGGGAATCTCTTGCAGATGGCCGCAGTGCCTGGAGACAGCCATGCATCCATAGCAGTGACTGGACCGGAAGTAGCAGACCGGAAGTAGTGCTGCCGCCATTTTGGAACTGGGCGGCGCATGCTCAGAAGCGACTTTTGATGTTGCTCTGCCCTGTTTCAAAATGGCCGCCGCACCAGAAGTCACGCTGCAGCCATTTTGGAACTGGGCAGAGCAGCATCAAAAGTCGCTTCTGAGCATGCTCCGCCCAGTTCCAAAATGGCCACCGCGCCAGAATAAACCGGGGGGGGGAACAAAAAAAATTGTTTTTCCGGCTGGGGACAGCTGGAAAAACGGGGGTTTCCCGGGGAAAACGGGAGACTTGGAAGCTATGTTCTGTGCAGAGGTGTACCTATGCAGAGGCTTGCACCCTAGGCAAGGAGCTGTATCACCTCCCAGCAGCAGCAACAACAACAACAACAACAACAACAACAACAACAACAAATCACTTTACCACTCGCCTTTGTAATGCAGTGAGAGAAGGATGGGAAGCTTCTCCTGCGTTTGATCTCACCGCAACAACAGTGGTGCAATGCCACACATATATTGTCATACATGTGTGAGTGCCCCCAGCCTGCACCCCTGGTAGGAGCCAGTTTCACCCCTAGGTACGCTTCTGGTTCTACGTAGTCCTTATTGTCTGAATATTCAGGTATATTCAGTATTACATGTTAGCAACCCAATACAAAATTGTTCCCATAAATGGAGTGAAATATTAGTACAGTGGTACCTCGGAAGCCGAATGGAATCCGTTCCGGAAGTCCGTTCGACTTCCAAAACGTTCGGAAATCAAGGCACGGCTTCCAATTGGCTGCAGGAAGCTCCTGCACCCAATCGGAAACCGCGGAAGTCGTGTCGGATGTTTGGGTTCCAAAGAACGTTCGCAAACCGGAACAGTCACTTCCAGGTTTGTGGCATTCGGGAGCCAAAACGTTCGACTTGCAAGGCTTTTGGGATCCGAGGCACGACTGTATTTTAATTTTAAAAAGGCTTTCTGACTGCTTGGAAGCAGCTGCTTCCAAATAGTTTATAGTACAATCCTTAGCATGTTTAATCAGAAGGCCCCTCGATTTCACCAGTAGCTGTTCCCAAGCAATTGTGCGTAGGTTTGCAGTGCTAACATCTTGCAAAATCTCGCTTTTTCCTCCTTCTCGATTTTTCAAAAGGGAAGAGAGAGGTGATTGCTTCACCAGAGCACCGACAAGAATATAAAAGTAAAAACCCATGGTCTCTTCCCCTGAGAACACCCTGGGGTACCCTCTGTAGTTTATTTTTGGCGTTTGCCTGTGGCACCACACGCTCATGGCAAAGCCACCAGTCCTAATTGTTCCGGAGGGAAAGGGGGGAACAATTACCTGAGAGGGCTTTGTGTCAAACACCTGTGAGGAGAGTCGGGCAGAACACTGGTGAAAAATCAAACAAATTTGCAATCTGTGGTAATATTTGGCTTTGGATACACCCCCTCCCTCCCTCTAGAACTGAATAAATCATTAGAACAGGGCCCTCTCTCTCTCTCTCTCTCTCTCTCTCTCTCTCTCTCTCTCTCTCTCTCTCTCTCCATCACCAGAAGCATTGATGCCTTTTCCATTTTGCTTTCAAATGGGCTTTCAGCACATAATGTATTGTTATCATGTGGGCTGCCAAGTCCACAGAGCTGCTTTGGATTTGGGTTTCTCAACAACTGAAGCATTGGGTTTTCATTGGAGCGCCATTAGGGTTTCCAGACTTTGATGATGTTTCAATAATGCAATAAAAGGCAGGTCCTCACCACAACAAACGGCAGTATATCATGTTTGAATAAACAGAAATCTTTTCCCTGTACAGAACATGCCATTGTGGTGTGTGTGTGTGTGTGTGTGTGTGTGTGTGTGTATTCTGGAACTAATTATTAGTGTAGCGTTCATGCTTGTGTATAAGTTCACCCACATGATATGACTTATCAAATCTCTATTTCCAAAACAGATGCATGAGTTCAAAAATCCGGGAGGCTGTAGGTTGAAATTTTCACAGGGCAGCTGATTGATACGATCACATATTTTGACATCCTGTCTAAATACACCATACTTTTTTTCCCAAGTATGTGGCATACAGTGTGGGGCTGCTGCCCAGTGAGACTGGTGGAGTGGAAGGCAGGAGAAGCCAGAATCAAAGGTAGGCAGAGGCAACTAACCCTAGTGTCATGGACTGGCTGGACAAAGAGCAGTAGTGGGAGGCACCATCCGGGGAACCCCCAAGGGAAGAAGGTTCAGAGCCAAGGGATTGCTGGTGGGACGACAATGAGTAGTTAGAGGGAAAAGATGGAGCAGACTGGGGGGAGGTGTCAGAAGCTGAAGAGGTAACAGGGTTTAGTGAGCAGGAAGAGGCTGTGGCAGAGAGCAGTCCAGAATCAGAGGCAGAAGCGGAAGCTAGAGAGGAGGAGGGCCAAGACACAGAGATGAAGAAGCCAGGGTGTCCCCCTATCCTGCTGCAACCAGCTCCCCTCCACTCTGGTTTCCTGGGACCAGAAGATAGCTCTAAGAAATTGTGATTGGATGGATTCCAATCCATAGGAAGGATCTGTATTGTCTGCCCTCAGTTGATCAGTTTTGTACTTAATAGCAGACATGCAAGATACCAGTTTCCATGTGCCTTGTTATCTTGCTAATTTGCAGATTCAGCAAAAGATATAGGGTCATAGCTGCCAAGTACCCCATTTTCCCCGGGAAACCCCCATTTTTACTTACCTTTTCCCGGTGGTCCCCCGTATCACTTTGTCTCCTGTTTTTCTCCGTTATTTTCTCCTGCCGGCGGCCGTTTTTTTCTTTCCGATTTGCCCTTCTATGGGCACCAAAAATGGCCACCGCCGGCTTCAAAAGTCGCATCTATGCATGTCCGGAAGTGCATAGACACGACTTCTGGTGTTGGCAGTGGCCATTTTTGGTGCCCATAGATGGGCGGAGCGACACCAGAAGTTGCGTCAACGCACTTCCTGACATGCGCACAAGTGACTTTTGATGCCGGCGGCGGCCATTTTTGGTGCCCATAGAAGGGCAAAGCGACACCGGAAGTTACGTCGCCGCAACGTCCGGTGCCACACGGCTGCCGGTCCCGGATTCTGCAGTCCGGGACTTGGAAGGTAAGTATAGGGTTGGCAAGAAGCGCCTGTTCCATGTGTTTAGGCTGCAGCCTGTGTGGAGGTTTCTAGGCACCAGAGCAAATTGATGACATCACTGGTGTATGTTTGAATCTACCAACCCTCTAGACCTGTTCTATAGCCAGGACCCTGCTTCAAATTCAGTAAGTTCCACCACCACCACCCCTGCCCCACACAGACTGGTTTCCAGCCAGGAGGATCTCCACAAACCAGCTGGAGTTCCACTTTAGACAGAATGTCCTGACAACAATAATGTTTGCCAACACACTCGCAGGCCATCACCTAAATTCTTGGGTTCACTTGGCTAAGTGTTCCACTGACATTTTATTATTTCATTTGGATCGCTGTATAACTTTGCAGGTAGGCGCAGCTTTATATTTAGGCAAAAATAAGAAAGCGTTTTTTTGAAGAAGAAGAAAAGACCACAGCAATGTTATTTCTAGATGATTGATGACATAATTGGAGCTGACATGGAGCTTTGCAACACATGAAACAAAATTGAGACCCTTCCTTAATGGACTCTATAATCTAAGACAGACGGTTAGAAGTTATTCCTGAGCTACTTCTCTGTGACTCGATCTTGGCCCACCTTTCCCAAATCTGGAAAGTCCTCAGTGCTACCAACTGAATATTCCCCACTCATTACCATGGTCATTTGGTATGGGACCCAAAGGACCCACACAAGAAGGGTGGAAGTGAAAAAGGCCTTCCACATTCCACAACGTGAACCCCAGACATCTTTGTGCAACAGAGCTATTTGTGAGTGCAAAGCTTAGGTAAAGGTAAAGGGACCCCTGACTGTTAAGTCTAGTCACGACGACTCTGGGGTTGCGGCGCTCATCTCGCTTTACTGGCCGAGGGAGCCGGCGTTTGTCTGCAAACAGTTTTTCTGGGTCATGCGGCCAGCATGACTAAGCCGCTTCTGGCAAACCAGAGCAGCGCACAGAAATGCCGTTTACCTTCCTGCCAATGCGGTACCTATTTATCTACTTGCACTTTGACGTGCTTTCAAACTGCTAGGTTGGCAGGAGCTGGGACTGAGCAATGGGAGCTCACCCCGTCGCGGGGATTTGAACCGCCGACCTTCTGATCGGCAAGCCCTAGGCTCTGTGGTTTAGACCACAGCGCCACCCCTGTAACAGAGCTATATAGGATTTGTGAGTGCAAAGTTTAAAGGTGAGCAAGTAAGAGGCCCATATTTTTCTCAGTCCCACTGTGTCTTGTGGAGCCACAAGCAGATCAGCTGCTGGAATAGGGCTCAATCAATCAATCAATCAATCAATCTTTATTGCGGTCAAAGACCAGACAGCAAAGTTAACAACAACATATGCCACAACCGCATAAAGAAGTGGATGTAATTAAAAATTACCTATAAACTTATTTACATTAAAAATAACACTTCTTCAGCTAAAATCTGTATTTTGGAGATTAAGATCAGTATACCTTTGCCAGCCATCACCGTCACCACAGCTTGTCTTGTCCCCGTTGCTATAAAACAGAATTTCACAACAGGCCTGATAATATCCAGATCTTTATTGGCAAGAAGGTATTTAACATAAGATTCCTCTGAGCAGCCAGGTAATTTCTTTAATGGTAAAATTAGCTCTCGTCTGGTATCATAGAATAACGTGCCCAATGGATTCAATCTCATTAGAGTTGCATGGACATAATATTTGTTCAGCTGGGATGTCATGATATCTGTCCACTAGTTGAGGGGAGTGCATTAAAACAGGCTGTGGAAAATGCCCAACAATGTTATGGGTTATCCAGTGCACTTAAGTAATTTGCTGAATGGATCTTTGGGGTTCGTGTAGAAATTCATATATAGTGGTGCCTCGCAAGACGAATTTAATTCGTTCCACGAGTCAATTCGTTTTGTGAAAAATTTGTCTTGTGAATTGCGGTTTCCCATAGGAATGCATTGAAATTTCTTTTTTTAGCCCATAGGAATGCATTAATTAAATTTCAATGCATTTCTATGGGAAACTGTGATTCGCAAGACGAATTTTTCGCAAAACGAATTCGTCTTGCGAGTCACCATCAGATCACCATCAGATCGCAAAACACATTTGTCTTGCGAAAAAATCATCTTGCAGGGTATTCGTCTTGCGAGGTACCACTGTATTTTAGAGGATCGGGTAAAAATCAGTTTAGAATTCTGTGTCCCAGATTCGTTCTTTGATTATATTTCTGGCCCCTCCCATTTCCAGATTCAAAAGATATTCAAGAAAGCGTAAAAGGACAGTTTTCTTGTACTGCCCTTCCACCATTTTGTTTGATAGTTATCAACCAGCATCAAGGGGAGAAGCCCAGTTGGGGTCTTATTAAGTCTTAGCCGTGTGTACAGAGTAAGTAGCCACTTTTTGGCTTCAATCCTGTATAGGCCTGTCTCTAGCCACAGGGCTGCATTAGGGGACACATTTAAGGGCTTGGATAATTGGCTGGAGAGGACTGTAAACTAAATGGGAGTTGTTTATAATGGGGGGGGTCAGAAACACTGCAATACAGTGGTACCTCTGGTTAAGAACTTAATTCGTTCCGGAGGTCCGTTCTTAACCTGAAACTGTTCTTAACCTGAAGCACCACTTTAGCTAATGGGGCCTCCTGCTGCCGCCGCGCCGCCAGATCACGATTTCTGTTCTCATCCTGAAGCAAAATTCTTAACCCGAGGTACTAGCAGCGTCTGTAACCTGAAGCGTTTGTAACCCGAGGTACCACCGTAGTTACAGCAGGGGGTGGAGAAAATGTTGCTGATGGACTCCAACTCCCATCATCCTCAGCAAGCATTGACAGTGGTCAGGGATGATGGGAGTTGTAGTACGGGGTGGATCTACACACAGGGAAAAAATCCACTATAAATAAGTCAGAAATTAAATCGTTATAGCAAAAGGCATCTGAAGGCAGCCCTGTTTAGGGAAGTTTTAATGACTGATGTTTTAATGTATTTTTAATCTTTTGTTGAAAGCAGCCCAGAGTTGCTGGGGGAACCCAGCCAGATGGGCAGGGTAAAAATAATAAAATATTATTTTTAGAAATGCTATGTAAAATCACAAATGTTTGTTTGTTCTCCAGCGACAGCTGGTGTTGCATATTTATAACGCATTCAAAGTGCTGTTTTTTAACTAATGTAGCTGAGTCCCAAGTTCCTCACCTTGCTTAGAGGCTGGGAAAATAATAGTGGTTGGTTTCTAATTATGCCACGAGCTCCTAACTCTTTCTCCCTCTACCCCCCCTCCCAACACTCAACCTCTCTCTGAAAGAATGTGGATGACATCAGATTTTGAGTGCATAAAAGCCAATTCTCAATTCCCAAGAAGCTGCAAGTGGCTTTTGCTGGGACATGTTTTGTCTCCTTTTGAATCTCTTTCCTACTAATAGTTACAGCAACAGCAGGACTGACCTGCTGAACCAGCTTGAGGAGGTGCCATTAGTCATATAGCTCAACAGGCATTATAATGTAGCTTTGAGCTCAGAGGGCTGGTGTGTTAGAACTATATACGCTCTTATCAAAAAAGTTGGAGGCCAAGTATTAGCAATACTCCAGCTGCCACGGAGGGAGGAGAGAAAAGGCCCCCCATGAAATCTGGAATGTGTTTCTACTTACCGTCCATCCAAGTAAAATAAAACGATTTCTCCTGCAGCCATATGGTTCTCCTTAGACGAGAAACTGTATATATTGGTCTAAATCCACAATAGTCTTGCTGACATATTATTCAGTATATTAGAAAATCGCTACAACCTGTGTGCACTGTAGCAGTTCCTAAAACTAAGTGCAACAAATCTGAGGGGAGGGGAGAGGGCAGCCTTTTCAAAGCCGGGCCTGGGGGATGGGGGGTGGGAGAGAGGGGGGATCCTCTGAGGGAGCAGGTTCCTCGAGGCAGGTGGGATGGCGTAAAAATCCTCTCTGCAGGAACAACGTCTTTCCCTGTTAGGCAGCCACACATGACCGTTGAGCAGTCCTGAACTCGACAAGATGCACAGCGTCTCCACCTCCATCGTTCTGCCCGGACACTGAGGTCCAGCACCGAGGGCCTTCTGGTGGTTCCCTCGTTGCGAGAAGCCAAGTTGCAGGGAACTAGGCAGAGGGCCTTCTTGGTGGTGGCGCCTGCCCTGTGGAATGCCCTCCCAACAGATGTCAAAGAGGAAAACAACTACCAGACTTTTAGAAGACATCTGAAGGCAGCCCTGTTCAGGGAGGCTTTTAATGTTTAATAGATTATTGCGTTTTTGTTGTTGTTGGAAGCCACCCAGAGTGGCTGGGAAAACCCAGCCAGATAGGTGGGGTATAAATAATATATTATTATTATTATTATTATTATTATTATTATTATTATTATTAATTCTAGCTGTGAAGAAGGGAAACTCACTCCATGAAAACCAAAAACAGGAAGAAGATGGTGTTGAACAGTTGGGGGTTATGATGGCTGGTGGGGATGGCTGGTGGAGATGCACAGTATAAGAGGCACACATGTGTAATGTCTATGTCCAACATTTCTCTGACGAAAATATGGAAGTTTTATTCCATTGTTGTTGTTGATATTGTTATTTTATTATTTATACCCCGCCCATCTGACTGAGTTGCCCCAATCACTCTGGGCAGCTTTGAACATACAGTGGAACCTCGGTTTATGAATTTTTGGTTTACGAACGCCGCGGACCCATCTGGAACGGATTAATTCACTTTCCATTACTTTCAATGGGGAAGTTTGCTTCAGTTTATGAACGCTTCAGTTTATGAACAGACTTCCGGAACCAATTACACCCATGCTTCGGGTTTAGTACGCTTCAGGTTGAGTACTCCGCGGACCCGTCTGGAACGGATTAATCCGCTTTCCATTATTTTCAATGGGAAAGTTCGCTTCAGTTTATGAACGCTTCAGTTTAAGTACTCTGAGAACCGTCTGGAACAGATTAATCCACTTTCCATTACTTTCAATGGGAAAGTTCACTTCAGTTTATGAACACCTCAGTTTATGAACAGATTTCTGGAACCAATTGTGTTCATAAACCGAGGTACCACTGTATATCAAAACATAACAAAACATTAAAGATTTTTTTTTTTAAAAAAAAAATCTTCCCTATGCAGGGCTGCCTTCAGATGTCTTGTATAGTTACTTATCGCTTTGGCTAGGGGGGTCACATAACTCCATACCCTCCAGCGTTTCTCCAATGAAAATAGGGAAATGCAAAAACCTACCCAGCATAACAGATTGGCAAATTCTAATGTTAGAATACCTACAATTGGCAAAAACAACAGGAAGGATAAGAGGACAAACAAGACAAAAAACACAGAAGGAATGGAGGATGTTCAAAGGATATTTATTGAACAATGGGATATCTGAAACCCTAATAGCAGACCTAGGCTGAACCTGGTATAAACAGCAAGAAATGAAACGACAAGCAGATACAGTATTCATCAATGTGCGATAAAATAAGAAAAACATAAATTACAGAGAGAATAAGTGGAAGAGTTGTTTTTATGGCTATTCTTTTTTTGTTTGCTTTTTTGTAATTTTTGTGTGAATTTTTATATTCTAGGTATTTTCTGTGTGTATTTTTCTTTTTCTTTATCATGTTTTTGTATTTTAAAATATTAAAATAATAAAAAAATATTAAAAAGAAAGTAGGGATGACCTAAGGAAAAGTGGGATATTCCAGGATCAAATCAGAAACCAAGACACCTTTCCAGTACTGTACAGTACGTTTCCAAGCACAATTCAAAGTGTTGGTGCTGACCTTTAAAGCCCTAAATGGCCTCAGCCCAGTATACCTGAAGGAGCGTCTCCACCCCCCATCATTCAGCCCGGACACTGAGGTCCAGTGCTGAGGGCCTTCTGGCAGTTCCCTCACTGCGAGAAGCCAAGTTATAGGGAACCAGGCAGAGGGCCTTCTCGGTAGTGGCGCCCGCCCTGTGGAACGCCCTCCCATCAGATATCAAGGAAATAAACAACTGCCTGACTTTTAGAAGACATCTGAAGGCAACCCTGTTTAGCGAAGTTATCTTTTATTGTCTTTTTAATGTTCTGTTGGGAGCCGCCCAGAGTGGCTGGGGAAACCCAGCCAGATGGGTGGGGTATAAATAATAAATTATTATTATTATTATTATTATTATTTTATTATTATTATTAAAATCTCCCTACTTCCCATTTTCTTCCAGTCTTAAGTTCAGTTCTCCACATTTCCGCATCAGTTTCCTTTGTAAAAAAAAGAAAAAAGAAACAATGCTCATGAAAATACACCAGCACCATAGTGCACATGCATATTTTTGAAAGCAAATTTCTCCTGATATTGTGCATTTTTAAATGTTATTCTCATCAAGATGCACAAATTGCCCCAGTGCATTCATTCATGAAAGTTAAGGTTATGAATGACTCATCCTAGCTGCCAAGTCTCCCGTATTCTCCGGGACACCCCCGTTTTTCCAGCCGTTTTCCCCGATTTACTTACCGGCCGGGGGAGGCTCCTTCTGCGCATGTCTGGAGTCTCTGGGCATGCGCAGAAGCGATTTCTGGCATGACGGCCATTTTGGAACTGGGCAGAGCATGCTCAGAAGCTACTTTTGATGCTGCTCTGCCCAGTTCCAAAATGGCGGCAACACTACTTCCGGTCTGCCGATCAATTATTTTTCCAGCAGGAACTTGGCAGGGATGTGAATGACTGCTAGTCATGATGGATACACTCTGCCCCAGCTGACAGAGATGCTATAACTCTGAATGCATGTTGCTGGGAACAGTGCTCTTGTGCACAAGATCTGCTTGAGGGCTTACCACGAACATCTGGTTGGCTTGTGACTGTGAGCACAAGATGGTGGACTCAGCAGGCCTTTGGCCAGATCCTGCAGGCCTCTTCTGGTGTCCTTAATAGCTGAATCAGCCTTCCTCTGCTGCCTTGGGATGTGGAGGAACCATGCTGAAAACCTGCAGTTTTCATCTGTCTAGCTGAGGCCAGTTACATCTGTCTCTGGCATCAGCTAATCCTAAGGAAATGAAAGGAATATGGGAAAGGGAAAGGGGGGACCCCTCACCCAGTGAATGAAGCAACCTTTAAACATGGGAATGCAGTTTTCATAGGGTTATGCTGACAAGGGGCTAAGCTGGGGCCATTCGAGAGCAAGAAATTTCCCAAGGTTGATGCCGTTTCCCCAAGATCTGGAGAAGATCTCAGCAAAGATCTAACCCTAGAATTGCAGGTTTTAGGCTACTTTGTTGGGGGAAAGGATGGTTGTAGAATTACATAGTAAGGCAGGCTCTGGAGTGGTGTTAAGTGAAGCTATTAACTCAAGTCAAGGAGCAACAGACACCTAGAGCAGGCACCCCCAAACTTCGGCCCTCCAGATGTTTTGGACTACAATTCTCACCATCCCTGACCACTGGTCCTGTTAGCTAGGGGTCATGGGAGTTGTAGGCCAAAACATCTGGAGGGCCGCAGTTTGGGGATGCCTGGTCTAGAGCATGTGTCCAGTGTTCACGGAAACCCAAACTTTTAGGTAACTGCTGTTTTTAATAACAGGTTTTGGGGTCACCTATAAAGAATGGACTAGATTGCTTCATAATGCCGGGAATTAAATTGGGGGATCTTTACCAGAAAATGTACCTCATTAATCAAACCAGTGGTGAGGTAATGGCTCCCCTCTCCTCTAAATGAAAGCTCACTGCCGCAAGCGGTACAAAGGTGACTCTCTTTGGGATCGGATATCTTCACAGCACCTTTGGAGCATCTGTGTTTTGCACAGATCAGGTAGCTTCGGCTCTCAAAGGCCAGAGATAACTATCTCTTTGAGGCACCAAACAGCTTATTCATTCCAGTGCTGAGGTTAAAAAACACATCTTTGAGGAAGTACCGTGTTGTTGCAGTATTGACTTTGAACAATGTAAGAGGTAAGATGATACATGTGAACATCCCATGTGAAACCCTTCATAGATCCGAAGCAGAGATTCTGCTACTAAAGCACACAAAAGAAAGAGATCACCAGTTCAGACCTTCTGGAACTTTGATGAGAAACTCCTCTGCAGATGTAGAAACATTTATGATAGTTGCAGCACGGAGGGAGGTTGTCAAATTCATCCCACAGAATGAGGGCCTAACTGCACATTATGTTAAATATATAGAGTACAGCATCACCTCCATTTTTTAATTTAATACTAGGTGCATGTGTTGTTGTTTAGTCGTTTAGTCGTGTCCGACTCTTCGTGACCCCATGGACCATAGCACGCCAGGCACTCCTGTCTTGCACTGCCTCCCGCAGTTTGGTCAAACTCATGTTCGTAGCTCCGAGAACACTGTCCAACCATCTCGTCCTCTGTCGTCCCCTTCTCCTAGTGCCCTCCATCTTTCCCAACATCAGGGTCTTTCCCAAGGATTCTTCTCTTCTCATGAGGTGGCCAAAGTATTGGAGTATTGGAGCCTCAGCTTCACGATCTGTCCTTCCAGTGAGCGCTCAGGGCTGATTTCCTTAAGAATGGATAGGTTTGATCTTCTTGCAGTCCATGGGACTCTCAAGAGTCTCCTCCAGCAGCATGTGTAGGGTTTTTTAAAAACATTCTTTCCCTCCTCATTTGTGATCCCAATGAAACTCACACCCCCACACACGTGGGTTAGGGAACAAAATTAAGGGACAAAATCCCATTATTACCAATTAGATAAGGCTTTCTTACGATGCAACTTCCAAACTTTGCAGTGGATCCACGTAGATCAGTATTGTCGACATTGACTGGCAGACACCCTCTAGGCTTTCAGAGAGGAGTTTTTTACCCAGCTCAACCTGGAGAAGACAGGAATTGAACCTGGAGCCTGTAAATCACATAATCTAGTGCTTGGCTGTGGGCCTTCCCCATTGGATTCACTGTTGCGCAATAATAGTCCATGGCCTGACATCAAACACATTTTCAATAAAAGATTTGTGGTGCATTAGAAAATTGAGGGGATGGGACCCTACAGGATCCAATCTTCTTAATTTAGTTCTAAGGTAGCAAAACATTGATAACCCTTCCTTAGAATGTATTAACTGAAGGGCACCTCCACCACATGTGCTAGAATCTGCCACATTGCATCCAGCACTTAAAATGAGCAGTTTCAAAATTCTGACCAGGTTTCCTTTGTGTAAACTACAACCTTCACCAAACCTTATATCATGCCTCACAAAATCAATTATAGGTTAAAGGGACCAATAGACTGAGCTACTTTTATTTTTACAATTGCCAGTGTCAACCCAGAACTGATACCTATCTATTTATAAATCTTTCATCTCCTCTTATTTTTGCCAACATACGAACTTTTTCAAATGAGTAGGTACTAATTTTTAAAAGAAAATGGAAACATCTAAAGCACAGTCTAGGAAATGGCTGAGCTGTCTCTACAGGCAATAACCTGATTGGAATAGCAATGTGATAGATCCTCTACAGCTGGGGAAATTCTGAAACCTTTCAATTACAGTAAGTTTTAAAAGTTGGATTTTCTTAGCTATGAAAAACAGAAGGTGAATAGGAGAAAAATGAGAGGGAGGTGTTTTGTTAACAATGTCATGCAGGAGTGGTAGTAATAATAATAATAATAATAATATATTTATACCCCGCCCATCTACCTGGGTTTCCCTAGCCACTCTGGGCGGCTTCCAACCAAATATTAAAAACAGTACAGCATCAGACATTAAAAACTTCCCTAAACAGGGCCCCCTTCAGTTGTCTTCTAAAAGTAAAATAGTTGCTTATTGCCTTGACATCTGCTGGGAGGGCGTTCCACAGGGTGGGTGCCACTACCGAGAAGGCCCTCTGTACCACCATCAGTTACTTTTGAGTAAACATGCATGGGATTGTACAGTAAAATGACAGAAGAAGTCTCAACACCCTTGATGACCTCAAATTGCTTTTGATCTCCCTTGAGGTCTTGCATGGATACTTGGGGTGGGACGGGACAACAGTCCTACTTCAAAATAAATGATGGAAATTCAGAAACTGATGCAGTTTCTCAACAATTTCCCTACTCCTCCAGCTTTTCTCTCAAGTTTCTTTTCTTTCTTTTTTATCAAATTTTTATTCACTTTTCTTCTTCTATCATTACATACATCTCATATCAATAACATTTATGTTACATCCCATCTTCCCTTCCCCCTCCTGGCCTCCCCCCAACTTCCACTTCTGGTTTGTTTCTCTCTTGTTACATACTGCTGTTTCTTAAAAGTCTACTATATCATTTTTTATATTGTTTTAAATGTTCTTTGTTAATAAAGATGTGAATGTTTATTTAAATCCTGCCATAAGTCAATATTCTTCCTTTGTTTCTGCAAGTATGTTATAAATGGTTCCCACTCTTTTTCAAAGTCACTGTTGTCTTTTTCTCGAAGTCTGTCCGTCAATTTTGCCAATTCGGCATAGTTCATCACTTTCTCTTGCCATTGTTCTTTAGTTGGAATTTCTCCAGTCTTCTACTTTGTGCTATCAGAATTCTCACCGCCGTAGTAGCATATATAAATAGTGTCCTGTTCTCTTTTGGCAAATCTTGACCTAAAATACCTAACAGGAAGGCTTCTGGTTGTTTAACAAATGTTATTTTCAACATTTTCTTCACTTCATTATAGATCATTTCCCAATACAATTTTACATTTTTACATTCCCACCACATATGATAAAAAGTACCTTCAGCCTCACACCTCCAACACTCTTTCTTTTCATTTTTATAGATTTTTGCCAGTTTGACCAGTGATATATACCATCTATACATCATCTTCATGTAATTCTCTCTCAACAATATACAATCCGTAAATTTCAGATTTATTTTCCACAATTTTATCCAATCTTCAAATTGTATATTGTGACCTATATCTTGCGCCCATTTAATCATTACCGATTTTACTTCTTCATCTTTAGTTTCCCACTCCAAAAGGATATTATATGCCTTTTTTAAATAATTTCGAATTTTCTTCTATCACTTCCTTTTGGAATTTGGAAGCCAAATATGAAAAACCCTTCCTGTTGTCCTCTTTAAAGATATCCTTTACCTGTCTATGGTGCAACCAACTTTGAAGATGTTCCTTTATTTCTTCATATTCTTTAAGTTTAAATTTTCCTTCTTGTTCTACCAATAAAATTCTGTATGTTGGCCATTCTCTCCCCCCCACCAATGTTTCAAGTGGCAATGCCTCAATAGGTGATAACCACCAAGGTGTCAAGATCCTGCAACACTGCACAGTTTACACCAGTCAGCTGTCCATTCATTTTACCTCTACACTTTTTCATTCTTTTCACCACAGGGGAAATAACCACAACATCAACTAATTACACAGTCTCGCATGAGATGTTGAAATTCTACTGATGAAAACATATTTCACCAATATTTGAGTTATTCGGAATTTGTCTCATTCCTTCTTAATTCATTTTGCATATGTACTGTAGTTTATTGGACAGTATTGGAATGGGATATTGGAACCTGTGTTTCAGTTTTGGCTTAGCCATGAACTCTGGGGGTGGGTCTGTAAGCATCTTAGCCAAGTCAATGGTTCCCAGATGTGGGTTAAACCACTGAGCCTAGGGCTTGCTGATCAGAAGGTCAGCGGTTCGAATCCCTGTGACGGGGTGAGCTCCCGTTGCTCGGTCCCTGCTCCTGCCAACCTAGCAATTCGAAAGCACATCAAAATGCAAGTAGATAAATAGGAACCACTATAGCGGGAAGGTAAACGGCATTTCCATGTGCTGCTCTGGTTCGCCAGAAGTGGCTTTGCCATGCTGGCCACATGACCTGGAAGCTGTACGCCGGCTTCCCCGGCCAATAATGCGAGATGAGCGCGCAACGCCAGAGTCGGTCACGACTGGACCTAGTGGTCAGGGGTCCCTTTACCTTTACCTTTACATGTATATAGATATAAACTCTGTTTCCAGTCTGAGTCAGACATGTTCATATATATGTCTGATCCATTTCATTTTCCACATTAATCTGTCATTTTTTAACTCACACAGAAATGTATTCAAACACATACATGTATACTATTTTTGAACACATTTTCTTACAAAATGCACATCTCTTTCCATATTTCCCCACAAAGCACACCTTTAGAAACATACTGTATCCTATAATCCTACATTTCTGAGCTTAAAGCTACCTTGCAAAATCAAGAGAAATCGAAAGGATAATTGCACTCAGATCCACAACCAATGAGAATTGGGTCAGTTTGTATATTGTGTCCTCCCTCAAAGAGGGCACATGTTGCGGTGAGACCTGGAGACCAACCTCCTGTGTTGTGGGTAAGATTGGTCAGCCACACCACCCAATTGGTAGGTCTCTCGATGTTGGGTTCAGTTTGGCCAATGGGGCGCAGTCCAAATGAATCGAGGGAGCTATATATGTCCATGCACGTGACCCAGAGCTTCCTCCTTTGGCGTGTGCATTCGGAACACCCACATCTCCCTACTTTTAGGGCTGTTGCGCTTGACCTTGCTGTGCCGTCGTGTGTCGTCTGTCGTTGGGACAGGGGCACGGCAGGAATTTTCCCCACTTGGCTAATTGGCTGTTGCCATTTGGGTTTCACCTGCAGTGTAGCAAATCGTCAAAACTTGTAAAGTTGCTGATAGGCACTGGTTCAGGTGATAGGGATGGGAGAACGCTCTCGCCATCCCTATGTGAAGGGTATTCCGTTAAAGGAATCCAGGGACTCAAATGGTTTGGTCAACCCCTGAGAGGAGGTTGTGCCGTGCCTGAGTCCAGGGGGACATCTGGGTGGTGGACATAGCCTGTTCCCGGCTTTTCGCCTATCCAGGTGTTCACCCTTGGCTGACCTATGCTGGTGCCCTGGGTCAGCGCTACCTGCAAGGGTGCAGGGAGTTAGTCGAACCAGAGCCTATGGAACCACTCCACTTTCTGTAATCAATAAAGTTGTGGCCTAAATTCTGCCAAAAAACAAACTAAAATTTGACTCAAGTGTGAATTTATTTTTTGGGGGGGGGGAGGTCTCTGGGTCTGAGCACGCAATACAATTTACAAAGAACCAATTCCCCAAACATCTCTAGCTCAGTGGGACTTACTTCTGAGTAGACACGCCTAGGATTACGCAGTTAGACATCTTGTACAAGAAAAGGATTAATTACTATCCCTCTCAGTGTGTTTGCTAATGAATGGGACCCGGACTTTAAAGCACTTCGCCTGGTAATGGGAGCGCTAAATGCATGGCAATAAATATCCGATCTGAAATTCTTTCCCCAGGCAACATAAGGAACAATCAGTATCTGGTGAATGAAATGCTGCTTTCGGGGTTCGGGTGCTAACATCATACCTGGACAGCTCCTGTGGGAGCCTTCCCTCATTTAGGAGGGAAATAGCTTTGCCATACCAGTGCTGATTAATGCAATAGCCCACCGCCACCAAGCTGCTAGGCTCATTAATCCAGGGTTGCTGCATTCTGTCAACAGGCGATAAAAGTTATGTCCTCCATAAAAAGGACGGTTTCCTTTCAGATGGATTGCAACCTTACATTCCTTGAAAACAAAGCTATCTGCTATTCCAAGTGGAATCTTCTGGGCCGGCTCTAAGGCAAGGCTGGGTGGCGCAGGGCGCCAGGGCGCCAGGCCACTGGGGGCGCCGCGCGGCTCCGCCCGCCCGCCACGGTGAGAAACCGGGCGGGCGGGAGCGCCAAAGCGATCTTTGCGCCATGGCACCATGGCACCCGGTATGCTTAAGATGGCCCTGGGAATCTTTCTATAGTTGTGGCTGAATGCATTGTTTTCCTTTAGACCAGTGGTCCTCAACCTTGACCCTCCAGATGTTTTGAGACTACAATTCCCATCATCCCTGACCACTGGTCCTGCTAGCTAGGGATCATGGGAGTTGTAGGCCAAAAACATCTGGAGGCCCAAGGTTGAGGACCACTGCTTTAGACTACAGACCTTCTTCAGTCATCTCCTGACCTCCCAAAAGATGCTCCAGCACTGCTTTGATGGCCTGGCCTGTGGTGTGCCTGTTGCTGAAGTCAAGGCCAGCACACCTGGGCCATTTAGGCAGAAGTGTCAAAATCCTTCTTCTTCTTCATTTTAAGTTTTTATTTATACTTTTCAGTTTTATACATTTCACTAGTTTTACAACCCCTCTTTCTGCGGTTCCTTAAATTTATTTTTTAATATCTTCTGCATATCCAAATTCATTTCATTTGCTTATTTGATTATCTACTTTAAATATATACGCTCGTGAAACTGCGGGTTATTACAATAATCCTGCTAATGTTTTTATCTGTTTGTAAGTTATCTGTAAATATGCAAGAAACCATTTCCATTCTTTTATAAAAAAAAGTTTGTTATCTTGAATTCTTATTCTTCCGGTAAGTTTTGCCATTTCTGCATATTCCATAAGTTTTTGTATCGATTCTTCCTTTGCTGGGACTTCTGCTTCTTCCCACTTTGGGGCAAGTAGCATTCTTGTAGTCACATACATGAATAAATTTTTATACAATTTAGGTCATAATGTCCCTATAATTCCCAAAAGAAAAGCCTTTGGCTTCTTCTCAGATCATATAAATCTTTCGCCTTTCACAAAATCATTCTTCTGCATTTTATTCCATGTAATGAACCTTAGAAGTGAATCCAATAGAGATCACATAGAGATCTAAACACAAAGAGGATCTAAACCAGGCATCCCCAAACTTCAGCCCTCCAGATGTTTTGGACTACAATTCCCATCTTCCCCAACCACTGGTACTGTTAGTTAGGGATCATGGGAGTTGTAGGCCAAAACATCTGGAGGGCCGCAGTTTGGGGATGCCTGATCTAAACACATCAGGATCCTGTAAGGTTCTCCTGTGCCAGGGTGGATCATTATACAGTGGTATCTCGGTTTACAAACACAATTGGTTCTGGAAGTCTGTACTCAACCTGAAGCGTACTTAACCCGAGATATGAGTGTAATTGGTTCCGGAAGTCCGTACTTAACCTGAAGCGTACTTAACCTGAAGCGAACTTTCCCATTGAAAGTAACGGAAAGTGGATTAATCCGTTCCAGACAGGTCCGCGGAGTATTTAAACTGAAAATACTCAAACTGAGGCTTACTTAAGCCAAGGTATGTCTGTAGAGGCACACTTTTAGATAGATCTGCTCTGGTTTTCCAGCTGCCACAAGGGGAGAGAGGTGGGGGGAGAGGGAGAGGGAGAGAGAGATCAATGTGGCTTATCAGTTGAGAGTGCATCTTGCCAAAGTAGTATGGATTCTTCTGGTGCGAGACACAAACCATATGTGAGAGCGCACTGCCCAAATTGAAAGCATGTGGCACCAGGCAGGATTTTTGTTCTTAAGCCAAGATATTAGAAGCAGAATTTTTGCCACATTGCAGAATATCCCCAGTCAGAAAACAACCAGCAAGCAATCTGGGAAATGCTTGCCAAGCCGTACAAAGCAAGCAGCGGGCAAGGGCAGGAGAAGTGTGATTTTAACTCAGGAGATGCAAGAGAAAGTTGTTCTGCATACAACATGTGAATAGTGAGCAAAATGTGTCACCACAGAATGGTAATGGAACAAGCTTTCAAAGGAGATTTTTTTTGGGGGGGGGTTCCACAGCATTCATCTCTATGAGTAGCTGTTATCATCCTCTTTATGCCATACCTGTAGGGATTAGAGATGAGAAGGCTTGGGAAAAACCAGGAAAAATGGGGGGCAGTTTTTCCCCGTTCCCCCCCAAAAGCCCCTTTTTTCCAGAAAAATTGAAGAAGAAAAAACAGTTTGATATAGTTTGAATATTCCACACACTTAAAAAAAAATTCCAAGGAAAAAATGGCTTTGGAGAAAAATGGGGGGAAAACCTCCCCCCCCCAATTTTCCAGGTTTTTTCCCAGGTCTTCCTATCTCTAGCTAGAGATACCTGTAGCCCCACCCCCATGTTGCTGGACTCCAACTTCAACCATCTCTGACCACTGAGCATGCTGGCCATAGGAGCCAATATTTGAGGGGACAGGCCCCCCCAGGTTGCTGGGCATTGCCATTCAGATGGTGCATTGCGATTAATTACTTGAATCAGGGATTAGCTGGCCCCAATATTTTATTCAAGTTGCCCCCCCCCCTGATGCTGGCTGAGGCTAATGGGAGGTGGAGGCCAACAATATCAGTGGTCAATTCTCCTATGCTGAGCCTGATCAAAACACGACCATCTGCACATAAGAGGGAGGAATCAACAAGCTTGGAATAACTGGGGAATCCTGGGATTGCCTTAAGGGTGTGAACCTTACAGACCTACAGTTCCCAAGTGACAGTCCCCACGATTCTCCATGATTGTGAATATGGTGGATATTTATTAATGAATTTGTTTATTTCATAAAACCTATATACCACCGAAGAATTGATGCTTTTGAATTATGGTGCTGGAGGAGACTCTTGAGAGTCCCATGGACAGCAAGAAGATCAAACCTATCCATTCTGAAGGAAATCAGCCCTGAGTGCTCACTGGAAGGACAGATCCTGAAGCTGAGGCTCCAATACTTTGGCCACCTCATGAGAAGAGAAGACTCCCTGGATGTTGGGAAAGATTGAGGGCACTAGGAGAAGGGGACGACAGAGGACAAGATGGTTGGACAGTGTTCTCAAAGCTACTAACATGAGTTTGACCAAACTGCGGGAGGCAGTGGAAGACAGGAGTAGGTCCATGGGGTCACGAAGAGTCGGACACGTCTAAACGACTAAACAACAACAACATATACCGCTTAGTTGTAAAACAACAACAGCAAACTCAAAGCAGTTTATAAACTACTCGTGGCCAATAATTAGGATACTGACTCTGAGCCATATGCAGAGACCAGGAACCTAGCCTCTAGGCATAAAAACGGGGGGGGGGGGGCAGAACGGCCAACATTGGGTTGACTAGCCAGTCCTGGTAAGGTAAAGGTAAAGGGACCCCTGACCATTAGGTCCAGTCGTGACCGACTCCGGGGTTGCGCGCTCATCTCGCATTATTGGCCGAGGGAGCAGGCGTATAGCTTCCAGGTCATGTGGCCAGCATGACAAAGCCGCTTCTGGCAAACCAGAGCAGCACATGGAAACGCCGTTTACCTTCCCGCTATAGCGGTTCCTATTTATCTACTTGCATTTTGATGTCCTTTCGAACTGCTAGGTTGGCAGGAGCTGGGACCAAGCAACGGGAGCTCACCCGGTCACAGGGATTCGAACCGCCGACCTTCTGATCAGCAAACCCTAGGCTCAGTGGTTTAGCCCACAGCGCCACCTGGGTCCCTTAGCCACTCCCGGTATCAAGCCATAATATAAATACATAAACTATTGCAATATATGATGACTGATGGAGATGCTTCCCCCGCAGTTCTTTACTTGCAAAGAAAAGTAGCCAAAAAGCAGCCTTTCGTAAGTTCATAAGAGGGCCATAAATTTGGTTGTAAGAGATTACCGTATGTTTGCATTGCATTTAATTTTATCTCAAGTTATTTTTAAAAGAGAAACTTGCAGCCAAGCTAGGCGTGAAATGTGTGGATACGTTTAATGTATCTATTATCAATTTGCATGCATATAACAGCCACTGAGGACGGGGCAACAATCAGGATCATGGGACACAGGGAGATTTTTTTTTAACTCTTCCCCTGCTGCTGGAGTCCCAAGGAAAACCAAGCCCTACCGAAGCAGCTGTTAGCCTCAGGAAGCAAACTGCATTGTGTGGGAAACCTGAAGATGGCATAGGAAGACAGGATAAAAGGAAACAGGGCAAGAAGCAGGAGAGGGGTGATGTGGCGAGTTACACCGGTAAAGGGTCCCCGGAGGTTTGACGGTCTATTGACCCAATACCTCCCTCGCCTATTTCTTCCCTTTGCTCCCACCAACCAGTATATCTGTGTACTGGTACACAATTGATTTGAACTCAGTCAGCTGAACAGTGAACAAAACAATTAAGTTTATTTATTGTGCAGATCTTACAAGCATAACAATTCTTATTGGTTTCTCAGTTATGTTTTCTTTAAGCTTAACCGTTAGTCTTAGTTCTCCCCCTGTTCTTCCTGACTGAAATTCTCTTCTTAACTCTTATAGATTCTGCCCCACCACTCACCTCTCTAGCTTCTCTAACCCTCTATTTCAAAATCCTCTCTCTCCTCTCTCATCAAATCCACCTCACCTCAACTCTTTTATCTCTCCCTCCTGTCTGCCTGCTTCCCCTTATATATCCCTATTTCTGCCTGGAGAGCTCCCATTGGCCGTTTACCTCCCTGGCAACTTAACTCTTTCTAGACCCTCTAGAGGTGAAACGCCACAGGTGATGATATGGTTTCAGGTGGCATGGGAAGCCGTTGTGTGACCCGACACAGCTGGTCCCTAATCAATCAATCAATCAGTATTGGCTATCCAATGTCAGTCTCCGCCATGCCACATCCTTATCAAAACATAGAATTAAACAGACCAATTCTGATTCCTGGGGATTTATCTGAGAGCATTATCAGGAGATATTTCCAACGTAAGGAGATCGAAAACGTGTTTGGCAAAGGAGAAAATCTTGAAAACAAAATAATCAAAACATACAAAGATCTGAAATGCAAGATGCCAATGGGACTGTAATTACTTCTAAAGAGTGGCTGCAAACACACAGAGAGAACAGATCCCCTCCTTAAATGCATCCACATGCCAAATTCTTGATGTATATGGGTTCCCCCCTCCCCCCGTCAGTGTTATTTATGCTTGTTATTTGCTGCCAAAATCAGCAACATATGTCACTCTCAGGACAAAAGGAACAAATTAAATGTCACGAGTAACATCTAGTCAAATCTGAGCACTTTTAAGCACCACTGACTTCAGTAGGAGTAATTTAAGCATATTCTTGGCACTCCTGTTGAAATCAATGATACTTAAAGGTGCATAACGTGGGCTGGACCATGTGCCATTTTTCATTGGCTGTCAGCCACTGCTCCTTTTCATAGATCGTGGGTGGGGAGCCTCAGGTCAAATGTGGTCCTCAGTGGTCTTCTCAATGCCTTTGGGATTTATTTATTTATTTATTACGGTTCTTGACCAGCACACATAAATATGCAATACATAAAACAATAAAAGAAAAACAGTAATAATCTAAAAATAGGCAATAAATATAGGTTTTAACAATTGTTTAAAAGAAAACTGATTAAAAGGAGTGTTACTACTTAGGGAGGTAGACTACAGCAATTAATAACACTGGGTCCTCTTTAGCTAGTCCTGAAGATGTTCTGAAGATATTTGGACACTGCTAAGTAGATTAGATCGAATTTTTATGACTCTAGCACAAAATTTGGCTACCTTCGCTGACACATTAGAGTTAGTGTCGGAAAGAAGCCACTCTATATAGAATTTATCCGAGTGTCCAGGTAGCTCTGCCAGTATAGTGTGGATAAGCTCGCCTCGCACCTCCTCGTAGAAGCAGCATCGCAAAAGTATATGGCCGATAGATTCCATTTCTCCTGATCCGCACAGGCAGCATCTCTCACATAAAGGGATCCTGCCTTTGGGAATCTCGTTCACCACTGAAGAAAACATAGGAAGCATCTAATAGAAATGATAAAGAAATCAGTCTCAACGATTTCATTTCACTTTTAATTTGTCTGCTCCTTTTCTATGCAGAAGGCAGTTTACAGCGACAAAATATACAGCAGAGAACATGCACCATATAATAATCTGATCCAATACAAAACATTATAGTAAGACATAACTTTAAAATGGAACTACTTATAGAAAATAAAGTAATTTTCAGTCAACTGTTAGAATATAATAGCACACAATAAAATTAACTCCCCAAACACAAGCAAATAATAAACAGAAATTCACTCTTAACAATTACAATAAGTAATTACTAAACTATGATCAATAAAGATAACTGCAAGTCACAATGCATAAAATGCCACAATACGTGCAAAGCCATGTAAAGATGCAGATGACCAATGCTTTTTGTCAGTGCCTTTTGGCCTCCAAAATACCCGCCGTGTCCGACTCTTCGTGACCCCATGGACCAGAGCAAAGTTACTACAATAGTACCTCCGGTTACGAATGTTTCTGGTTACGAACACTTCAGATTACAAGCTCCGCTAACCCGGAAGTAGCTGCTCCTGGTTGTGAACTTTGCCCCAGGATGCAAATGGAAATCGCACGCCGGAGGTGCGTGTGCAGCGGGAGACCCCATTAGCGAAAGCGTGCCTCAGGATAAGAACGGTTTCAGCTTAAGAATGGACCTCCAGAGAAGTGGACACGGAGCAATGGATTCAAACTACAAGAAAGAAGATTCCACCTAAACATTAGGAAGAACTTCCTGACAGTAAGAGCTGTTCGGCAGTGGAATTTGCTACCAAGGAGTGTGGCGGAGTCTCCCCCTTTGGAGGTCTTTAAGCAGAGGCTTGACAGGCATATGTCAAGAATGCTTTGATGGTGTTTCCTGCTTGGCAGGGGGTTGGACTGGATGGCCCTTGTGGTCTCTTCCAACTCTATAATTCTATGAATTAAGTTCATAACCAGAGGTACCACTGTATCTGTTTGTTGTGCTGAGAGACTTTTTTTGTGGGGGTTAGTGAACAAGGAGAGGTGAAGAGGCACCATTCCTAAGGGTCCATGAAACGGTGTGGGTTACCACTTTCACCATGACTTCTAAGCTGAGGTAACGCTTTTGTTTGCCAACTCTTCTCCTTTGGGCTCTACTAACTGAAGGCAGAAGGAGAGATTGATACTATCTGTGGAATGTTCCTGGAAAGTCCGTTTGCACAGTAAGTACGCTGATGAGTAGGGTGTTCAAAGAGAGGGGTGTCGATGACTCTGTTGCACCCTATCCATCAAAGCCCCGGCAATATATGAGTCTGGTTTCAGAACATCACTGATTTACATTATTCCCAATCATCTAATCCCATTTCCATGTCAAGATTGCTTTAGAGGCATGCATGCCCTCCCTTGAAAAGCCCATTATCTCACTCTATCTCCTGTTCACGTTGAAGAGAAATGTGGCATCCAGATGCGTTGGTAGCCTGCCAGATTGCAGACATACGATGATGCTCCCCGGTGGCTTGCAAACCTAGTGTGAGGCTGAGGCAGAACCAGAGAGTGGATGGATAGGTTATCTGGGAAATGCCAGCAAGCAATCGGAGTGGCCAACAGAGGGTTGCAGGTGGCAGGAGCAGGAAAATAAACTCCACGCATTGCTCAGGAAGAAGAGCAGTAGATGTGGTTATGAGAACCTTAATATAAGCAAGTTCCACATCTGGACATAGGTGATTCTGTAACAATTCTTTGCATTTGGTTCCCTAACACGTTGCATGGACTTCCATGGGCCTTATACATTCTGCAAAGTCTTCTGCCCTTTCAAATGATTTCTGACTGCTCACATTGAAATGGTTTTTCTGCAAGCTACATCCACCTGCCTGGTCCCATCACCTCCTGGCAAATAGAAGGGGAAGACATGGAGGCAGTGAGAGATTTTACTTTCTTGGGCTCCTTGATGACTGCAGATGGTGACAGCAGTCACGATATTAAAAGACGCCTGCTTCTGGGGAGAAAAGCAATGACAAACCTAGACAGCATCTTAAAAAGCAGAGACATCACCTTGCCTACAAAGGTCCGTATAGTTAAAGCTATGGTTTTCCCAGTAGTGATGTATGGAAGTGAGAGCTGGACCATAAAGAAGGCTGATCGCTGAAGAATTGATGCTTTTGAATTATGGTGCTTGAGGAGACTCTTGAGAGTCCCATGGACTGTAAGAAGATCAAACCTATGCATTCTTAAGGAAATCAGCCCTGAGTGCTCACTGGAAGGACAGATCGTGAAGCTGAGGCTCCAATACCTTGGCCACCTCATGAGAAGAGAAGAATCCTTGGAAAAGACCCTGATGTTGGGAAAGATTGAGGGCACTAGGAGAAGGGGATGACAGAGGACAAGATGGTTGGACAGTGTTCTCGAAGCTATGAACATGAGTTTGACCAAACTGCAGGAGGCAGTGCAAGACAGGAGTGCCTGGCATGCTCTGGTCCATGGGGTCACGAAGAGTCAGACACGACTAAACGACTAAACAACAACAACAACACATCCACCTGCCTATCCCTGCCCTGAATCCAAAAGATTTGTGGATAACCCACCCCTGTGCAAACACAGCTCTGATCCATCCCTCCCAACTGCTAGACCCAATAAGAACATAAGAGGAGCCCACTGGATCAGAACAAAGGCCTCTCTGGTCCAGCATCATCTTTGCCAGGGTAGCCAACCAGATGCCATGGGTGGGTAGCCCATAAGCAGGAGATGAGGTCAACAGCCCTCTCCTCCTGACATTTCACAGCAACTTGTATTCAGAGGCATGGTGCCTCTGGTCCTGGAACTAGCCATCATGACTTGATAGCCACATCGTCCTTTAGCTTCTCTGATCCCCCTGGAAGCCAATCAAGATGGTGGCCGTAACCACATTTTGTCAGAACAAATGGAAAGCAGTACACCCATTTCTTTGCTTTAAGTTTCAGGGGCGGGTGCCAGGAACAGGTCAGCAATAACTCACATGGTGTCAGTGAAATTAACTGTTTATTCAAAGAAACAAGACAGCTCAGGAGGCCTAGAACCTAGAGAGCAGAGCAATTCTTCTGGGTAGATCTTGCCCCTCAGCGCTGGACCTCGGTGTCCTGGCAGAATGATGGGGTTGGAGACGCAACTTCAGGTATACTGGGCCAAGGCCGTTTAGGGCTTTGAAGGTAAAAACCTGAACCATCCCCACCTCATTTATGACCACATATGCTTTGTCCCCTGGAGAACACACAGGGCACAGGATTCAAACTTTTCAGTGATTCTCTGGGTCTTATAACTACTGTTGTAGCCTCAAACTGATTCCAATACCATTCTCCTCCTGATGACAATAGGATGAATGTTTTATATTTCTTTACACTTAGAGTGATAACTGCTTCCTTGTCGCGCGCCCCCAAAACACACACACACACACACACACACACACTTCATACCTGGTCTGAATAAAACATTGTCAGGTCGCCTAAAAATCCACCTCCATCAAAGTGGTCCATCAGCACCACTAGAGAAAAGGTTGTACATGGTTTCTTCGACTTTCCTTTGAAATCAACTCCACTAATAGGGGTTACAGACAAACCTGTAGTAAACATAACTGGAACTGTTCCCTGTGGTTCTACACTAAAAACATTTTGATCAGAATTGTTTGGATTCTGGCTCACATGACTGCCAGGATAGCCAAAGATGAGGAACTTTTTTAGTAGTTCTGATGGAAAGCGAGTGTAGCAGAGTGCTAAGAAATCACACCGCAAATCAGTAACTCTCTGGTTTGAATTTCAGCTCCACTATGAACTCATGAGTGAGTTATCTCCTTCTTCCTCATCTGCATTGCCGGTGCAATCATACTGACCTACCTTGGAAGGTCCTCGTGTTGATTGATACTGTTATTTATCATCAATATCAGCAGCACTTTTCCTAAATGATAATATCAATCAATGCAACAGTGATTCATTTTGCACTTATATACTAAGTGCAGTGCTCACTGGAAGGACAGATCGTGAAGCTGAGGCTCCAATACTTTGGCCACCTCACGAGAAGAGAAGAATCCTTGGAAAAGACCCTGATGTTGGGAAAGATGGAGGGCACTAGGAGAAGGGGACGACAATGGGATTTGCAAGTGTGATTTGAAGGCAAGCAAACATGACATTTGGCCACTGAAAACTTCACTGTCCTTAGTACTGTATATAAGAGCTGGGAATATACCACATTCTTCTGTGCGTATATGCACACACATACATGAAAGCCCACTATTATGTTACAGTGTGCAAAAGGAGGCAATAAAATCATACAGTGATTTAAAACATGGAATTTATTGAATTACAATGCATAACTGAAACCAGTAGAGCTAATGTAAAATGTGATGAGAGACTCGTTAATCTGGGATACTAGCATTTTACAAACCAAAAAGCATTATACACTGATGTGATGTGAGACTCGTTATAACCAGAGTGAGAAGGAAATCCAGCATATTATGAGGTGCAATAGAAACCAATATAAATGTGAGTTATGATGTGTGGAGCCGGACACTTCATAACCAAGGAAAATGGATATGAAAACAAGCTTTCTATCGAAACACGGAAAGATAAACGTCAACTTAGCAAACATGCACAACCAGCCATGTAAGCAGCATGCCAAAGGCAGTCCATTTCCTTGCTCACAAAAAGTAATTTTACACAGTGCAATCAAACTAATATTTCAAAAATGATACTTCTGTATATGAAAAAATATATAGAAATGTCAATAATGACACAAATAAAAAAGCATAAGGGCATACGTAGACATAAAATATCACAACATTTTAAATGCTTTTTTTTTTAGATTTTACTGTTTCATATCAGTGTGGTGCAGGATATAACATAATTATTCTTCTGTACTGGGATATTTTTATACCCCAGGGGCACATCTCTTGCAGCAACTTTCAAATTAGTGGTTCTGCAGCTATGCCCTTTTAACAGCATGTTGCATTTTTAAAAGTCCCTGGTTTTGCTACAGAAATTTTTAAATGCAATCTCTCAACCTTTGTAAAGATGACAAATATTACTTTATCAAGCAATTGAGTGAAACGATATACTGTTTTCGTTATTACTAATCAAATCCAAAGAGTGTGTTGGCTGGTACAAACATCTGTACCCAAATATTTCTCAGATAGCTTGCTTTTGCAGGTTCTGTTCATGAAGTGGATGAAACTATATGGCTGTATTTTAATATACTGCTGGAAACCCAGCCAGATGGACGGGGTATAAATAAATTATTATTAATATTATTATTATAACGTATGGGGCTCCTTGGTGCTGTGCACTTTGAGGGAACTGTAGGAAAGAAACATGGTGGCCTCTGGTTTTTCCATGGGGGCAGCCATGTTTGTTTCCATACAATTATCTCTGAGATTGATTGGATGTCATTAAGGCTCATCACTCCCAGGCATAGCTGCCAAGTTTTCCCTTTTCTCGCGAGGAAGCCTATTCAGCATAAGGGAAAATCCCTTTTAAATAGGGATAACTTGGCAGCTATGCTCCCAGGGGGACTTGCTCTGTTGCTGCATTTCTAAAACTTTGTTCTGCAACACCCTGGGGTTTCAAGAAGCAGTCCACGGGGTTCCCCTAAATTAAAAAAAAATGGTGGAGAAGCATAGACGTTGAGCTGCAGCCATTGGGATTAAATGCACCACTCGAGCAATTTTCTCGAGAATTTCCTTCTCTTACTGTGCTTTCCGAGGTTTAAATCAGTAGGGACTGGAAGGGTGATGTTACTTACCTGACCTGGGAATGCTGCAAATGGCTGCCAGTTACTGAGCGGAGAAATGTTGAGGCAGTGGGCAGATGGCTGCAGTGCAAGCAGAGCAGTGGACCCAATCCAATGTTCCTACTACTCCCCACTTGAAATATACTCGGAGTCGAGAGTGAATTTCATGCTCTTTATTCAGCTCGTAGTCATCAAGGAGAATAAGAGAAGAATGCCCTTTTCCCAAAACCATCTGCTTATATACATTATTTACACAATGGGCTTTGCGTGATTGGCTACTTCAGGGCTACACCTGTGGGCCAATCAGTTTGTGGGTTGACTTCTGCCGGCAGCCTGATTGGCTGCTGCTGCAGGCCAATCAGGTTGCAGATTCACTTCTGCCAGCCGCCTGATAGGCTGCTCCTGCAGGCCAATCAGGTTGCGGATTCACTTCCACCTGGAGTTGGATTGGGTGGCTCCTGCAGACCAATCAGACTGCTGATTCTGGATCCTATTGTTCTATGCTTCAGCTCAGTACATAACACCACTGCTTCTCCTTCCCCCTTCTTGGTAACTAGAAGTGACATGAGGCATTGAGAACCCAGGTAAGGTAAAAAGTAAAGGTCCCCTGTATGGTGAAGTCCAGTCAAAGGCGACTATGGAGTTGCGGCGCTCATCTCACTTTCAGGCTGAGGGAGCTGCTGTTTGTCCACAGACAGCTTTCTTTTTTCTTTTTAAAAAATATATATTTATTGATTTTTTATGACAACACAACATAAAAAAAGAAACAAAGCATAAAACATAACAAAAAACATAATAGAACAAAACAAGAAACATAATAGATAACAATACAACACAACAAAAACAACAATATTTTCAATCTATTTTATATCCCGTATCTTTGTCGACTTCCTCCATTCCCTCCCACCTACGTTTCTATATATCACTTCCTTAGCACTTTCCGAATCTTGATTCTACAGACAGCTTTCTGGATCATGTGGCCAGCGTGACTAAACTGCTTCTGGCGCAATGGGACACCGTGACAGAAACCAGAGTGCATGAAAATCCTGTTTGCCTTCCCGCCACAGCAGTACCTATTTATCTACTTGCACTGGCGTGCTTTCAAACTGCTAGGTAGGCAGGAGCTGGGACAGAACTACAGGAGCTCACCCCCTTGTGCGGATTTGAACCGCCAACCTTTTGATTGGCAAGCCCAAGAGGCTCAGTGGTTTAGACCACAGCGCCATCTGCATTCCTATATCCAGGTAAGCAATGGTGCTCTGCCCCTGCCACCTCGCTATCGGATCAAAAATACTGTTCAAACACTTCTTGTGGGAATCCTTCATTTCCGTCTTGCTGAGCCTGGCAGCAAGATTTAAATATGCTGCTCCTTTAATGCTGATGAAGAAATAAGAATTCGCTTTCTGATAGAAACAGAAGCCCTAGACATAACAAAGAAAACAAGGGCGTCTCCAATCAAAGCACTTCAGGAAATGGGCAGCAAAGTTTTTCAAAGTTTTAAAGTTGCTGCTTTTTAAAATTGCAACTCTGGTTGCCTCTCCCTTACTTTCCATCCCAACAAACCAACTCCTTCCCTCCTCCACATACACAGTGAGTTTTTTAAAAAAATAATTTAACAGTTTTGTAGGGATGTGCAAAAGCCAGGGGTAGGCAACCTAAGGCCTGTGGGCCGGATGCGGCCCAATTGCCTTCTCAATCAGGCCCATGGACGGTCTGGGAATCAGCATGTTTTTACATGAGTACAATGTGTCCTTTTATTTAAAATGCATCTCTGGGTTATTTGTGGGGCCTGCCTGGTGTTTTTACGTGAGTAGAAGGTGTCCTTTTATTTAAAATGCATCTCTGGCTTATTTGTGGGGCATAGGAATTCATTCATATTTTTTTCTTCAAAATATAGTCTGGCCCACCACATGGTCTGAGGGACGGTGGACCGGCCCACGACTGAAAAAGGTTGCTGACCCCTGGCAAAAGTGTTTCAATCCATTCTAACATCCATTCACACTTCCACTTGGGTATTGTACTTTCTGCTACAATTGTTGTTGTTGTGCAGAAGTATTCCCTTTGCTTTGATGTTCACTGATGTGGAAATATATATTTTGGGTTTTTTGCATACAGTGGTACCTCGACTTACGAATAACTCTACTTACGAATGTTTCTACTTACGGACGGAGCTCCGTCCGCCATATTGGATGCGGTTTAGATAGGATTTTTTCAACTTACGAATTTTTAGATAGGGTTGCTTCGACTTACGAATTTTTTCTCCCAATGCATTCCTATGGGATTCGAACTTACAATTTTTTTCGACTTACGAATGTGCGTTCGGAACGCATTAAATTCGTAAGTCGAGGTACCACTGTATATCATAACACACAATAGACTTGCGTATCTCATCCATCAAAAGATATTTACAATTGTGTTCTTGTGTGTTCTTTTTCAGAATTAATGAATTTCCAGAAGGGAAGCCCTGTTAGACTGCTGTAAGAAAGACATCAAAGAGTCTTATGGAATCTTAAAAATAATGCGAGAGAGAGAAAGTGCCCAACAGCCCATCACAAAGCCATCTATGGCTGCAATCCTAACCTTGCCTTTCAGAAATAAGTCCCATTCAATAAGGCACACTCCCTGGTAAGTGGGGTTTCGATTGCAGCCTATTTTACTTAACCACATTTAAGTCCTTTTTACTGCAACATTTTATGCCATAAAGTTGTATTTTATACTGAAAATAGTCATGTGTGCGTCTGTTGAAACAAAACACTCAAGCTGATTTATGTTTTAAATGTTTCTGGTAAACATGATTTTGTATTTGACAGTTTTAAATCCTCTTTTTTTTTTTGTTCCAATGTATTCCTGCCATGTGAAAAAGAACAATAATGAATGATGTGTTCCATTGGTTTTGTAAAAATTCTATCGGGGTTTGGCTGGGAGAAGTGCAAGGACATCTTTAAAACAAAACTTTTAAAGCAAAGATTTGGTGGATAGATGGTAAACAAATGAGCAGTCAAATCCAGATGGTTCTCCCCAGATAAAGTCTACCGGTAACAAAGAGATCATTGCTTTCCATGCAAAAAATATTTGCAGTAGGAAGTGGACTAAGGCTGCAATCCTAACCACACTTAACCGGGAGTAGCTGCACTCAGTTCAATGGGACATACCTCTGAGTAGACGTGGTTAGCACTGCAGCCTTAGTGCTTATGGGCAGTTTCTAACAACAAACACCTTACACAGTCAACAAACAAAGAACAGAGGAAACCCCTGACTGAGAGAAATGAGGTTACAGGGAACCAGGAAGGGGGCCTTCTTGGTAGTGGCGCCCACCCTGTGGAACACCCTCCCATCAGATGTCAAACAGATAGACAACAATCTGGCTTTTAGAAGACACCTGGAGGCAGCCCTGTTTAGGGAAGTTTTTAATGTTTGATGTTTTATCGTGTTTTTAATATTCTGTTGGGAGACACCCAGGTGGGCAGGGTATACGGTAAATAATAAATTATAAGAATTATTATTATTATTATTATTATTATTATTACTGCACTGTTATTCGAATCATGTTTTGTTTAGAAGTAGTCAGGTCTTTTTGTCAGTTTGCATCATGCAAGCTACACACATGGAACAAATGGCATAAGTGTTGCAAACCTCATGTAAGTCTATGGGATATTTAGTCAAGAGTCGCATTGCTGTGGAGAAGGGAAGGGGGAGGAGAATCTTGCAACCCAATCTAGGAACATGAGTTTCGGTGCCCAAGCAGTTACAGCAAAGTGTTGGAATGCGGCGCTACAGCTTGTAACAGTTATCCAATGAACAATGACATTCCAAGGCCACACATACCTGGGTCGCAAGCCAGCAGCGCACGGTTTTATAGCTTACGCTGAGAAAGAAGCACTGTTGCAATCTCCCCATTAATTTAAATCAATTAGGCAAATTAGCAGTTTAGATGTTTTGCTACATCAGCCACATTCCAGGGGAACCTGTTTCTTCTCATAAACCTTCGTTTCTCTCCCCCGCTCCCAGTTCCCGGTCCTGCTCATGGCATGGTTTTCATTATGGCCCGAAAACTATTGCTAAGTTGCCTGCCTTTGGCTTTTGTGTTAAAATCAGGTGGTCTTAACTTTTCAAGCTGTTTTCTCCATAGGAGGAGGATGGGGGGGGGAGAAGAAGAAGAAGAAGAAGAAGAAGAAGAAGAAGAAGAAGAAGAAGAAGAAGAAGAAGAAGAAGAAGAAGAAGAAGAAGAAGAAGAAGAAGAAGAAGAAGAAGAAGAGAACCAACTTGCTATATGGCTTGGCCTCCTGCCACCCTTTGGAATATGCAATGTTGCATTTTAGTAAGATACTGCTCTACCAGTATCTCTTTGTGTGGGAGCTCATATCTACGGGACCGCCTCTCCTGGTATGCCCTGCGGAGGACCTTAAGGTCCACAAAAAACAATATTCTGGAGATCCCGAGCCATAAGATGGCTAGATTGGCCTCTACTAGAGCCAGGGCCTTTTCAGTATTGGCCCCAACTTGGTGGAACGCTCTTTCCCAGGAGACCAGGGCCCTGCGGGATTTGTCATCTTTCTGCAGGGCCTGCAAGGCAGAGCTGTTCCGCCTGGCCTTTGGGTTAGACTCAGCCTGACACCTGTGTTTTCCTCCCTCATGGCTTGGATTTATGGACTACTTGAAATGAGGCTGCATTTTTAAATTTTAATTCTGTATTTTAATTAATTGTTTTTATGTTTTGTTGTGATTCTGTTGGTGTGAGCCGCCCTAGGCCCGGTTTTTGACTGGGGAGGGCGGGGTATAAATAAAAATTTATTATTATTATTATTATTATTATTATTATTATTATTATTATGTCTGGAATCACAGAGGTCATAAGCAGAGAAAGTAATGCAGGCAAAGCGATCCCTTTCACATTTTTGCCGTAGCAGGATGAGAATGTTTGCAGAGTGCCATGTTTTGATGCTCACTCCATAAACACCACAGGGCCCTGGCGGTACACATGGTATTATTAAATATCAGCAAAATTTGCATTAGAACAGAGATGGGGAACGCCCATTACCCTCCATCGAGGATAATGGGGGTTGCGGAAGAGCTTGAAAGAAACCTGGGAGGGGGTGGGCTGAGTTTAGGCTGAAGTCATAGGGTGTAACTGTGTTTGATTGACAGGCTGACCTCTATTTAAGCCCAGCTACTTTCGTTTTCAGCTCACTCTCAGCAAGCGTTTGAATCTCCCTCCCGCCTGCCCGCCGCTTTTTCTATAGGTTTTAGCCTGACGTTGCTTTGCCTTTCATGGGGTCGCCTGTATTCAGGGGCCCAGTAGGAATTTTGCCACTTGGCTGATTGGCTGTTGCCATTTGGTTTTTGCCTACTGCTTAGCAAATTGTCACAACTTGTTAGGTTGGCCGTTAGGCTTTGGTTAATAAATTGGTTATAGGAGGGGCATGGCAGTAAATTGCCTACCCCCTATTTTGCTCCTCATAGAAGTATTCCGTTAAAGGAATCCTGGGGCTCAGGGACTCTAGTCCATTCATCCCCACTGTAGAAGAAGAAGAAGAGTTTGGATTTGATATCCCGCTTTATCACTACCCGAAGGAGTCTCAAAGTGGCTAACATTCTCCTTTTCCTTCCTCCCCCACAACAAACACTCTGTGAGGTGGGTGGGGCTGAGAGACTTCAAAGAAGTGTGACTAGCCCAAGGTCACCCAGCAGCTGCATGTGGAGGAGCAGAGACGCGAACCCGGTTCCCCAGATTATGAGTCTACCACTCTTAACCACTACACTACACTGGCTCTCACCGTAGGCGGAGGTGATGGGCCATTACAGAGCCGAGCCTTGGGGAACATTCCTGGGTCGAGGGGAGAGTGCCTGTGAACAGTACCTCCACTCCCTTGGGGTGTTTACTTGACTTACCTACGCATAGGTAAGTCGGAGCTGGTCCTGCCCCAAGCGGGGCAGATGGAATGGTCTTGTCCCTTAGAGGGGACAGATGGATTAGCCAAAGCCTAAGCCAACACTCAGAATTAAATTGTATTTTAAATAAAGCTGTGGCCAAAAACAATGCCAAAAGTACCCAAACATAAAATAACGTGTGAGTTGTGATTTATTGGGGGGGGGATTTCTGGGAGCTTCGTCACGCAACCTATATCACTCTTTCCAATGTTGTCAGGCTCCAACTTCCTTCACCCTCAGCTAACACAACTAGGGGTAATGTGAGCTGCAGGCAGTGCTTTTGGTATGCATACACCTCAACATTTTGTGAGTCTTTGTCCTTTTGTCCATTTACTGTATTTATTTTTCCTGATTTGAACTATAAAATGGTGGTTTTCTTGAGTCAAAATGAGAGTACCCCTTAACATTTTTAAGGGGGTGGGAAGCACTGGGTGCAGGAGTACAGAAAATGGAGGGTCACACCCCCCCCCCCCGGTGTTTGAGTGGCAGGTAAGGATACGTGAATCTGTCGATAATTCAGTTTCTCTTTTTCTTTCAATGTTAAGTTCAGTTCTCTGCACTGCTATGTCAGTTTGTAGCATGAAAATCCACTAGCAGTTTAGTGCAAATGTAAACATGTTTTGGGATGCAGTTTCCCCTAATATAAGGCATTTTTTTTTCATGCTATTTTGTGCGCACTTTAGCCTAGTGCAGACATGTCCAACCGGTCGACCGCGATCGACAGGTAGATCCCCAGCTGTTCGTGGTCGACCGTGGTCTCATTTACGACCACTGAATTAAAAGAACTGGGTGGTGAGCGTCTCTACCCCACGCCCCCTTCCCCTGTCCTTCCGCCGCGTCAATTGGTCGGTAGTTAGGCATCTAATGCTGTGTGCGTTTTTTAGCAGTGGATATTTAAGCGATCCTCCCACCCCCCAAAAGGGGCGCGGGTGGCGCTGTGGGTTAAACCACTGAGCCTAGGGCTTGCCAATCAGAAGGTTGGCGGTTCGAATCCCCGTGACGGGGTGAGCTCCCGTTGTTCTGTCCCTGCTCCTGCCAACCTAGCAGTTCAAAAGCACATCAAAGTGCAAGTAGATAAATAGGTACCGCTACAGCGGGAAGGTAAATGGTGTTTCCATGTGCTGCTCTGGTTCGCCAGAAACAGCTTTGTCATGCTGGCCACATGACCTGGGGCCAATAACGCGAGATGAGCGCCGCAACCCCAGAGTCAGTCATCACTGGACCTAATGGTCAGGGGTCCCTTTACCTTTTAACACACACCCCCAAAACAGCTCATCAACTTTGGCCAATTCTCCCCTTCCACCCACCCACCCCCTCCAATGACAATGGGTAGATTACTGCCCTTTTTAATACTGGGAGTAGGTTGCAGCCTCTTGAGAGTTGGCTGTGCCTAGTGCATGCAATTTCGTACCTGGTTTCTTGAGCAGCCTGCCTCACCTCTGCTTCTTGGCCTTCCTCCTGCTGCTTCTGCCTCTGTTGCTGGACTTGTCTCTGCTCACTAAACCCTGTTATCTCTTCAGCTTCTGACCCCTCCTCCTCCCAGTCTGTTCTCCTTCTGACCCCTCACCATCATCACACCACCAATCCCCTGGCTCTAACCCTTTTTCCCTTGGGGGTTCCCCAGCTGCTGCCTTCCACCACTCCTCGCTGCATCCATCCAGCCCATTACATCCAGGATGGGTAAGGCTGTGACCAGGGCCATCTTAAGCGTATCCAGCGCCGTGGTGCGAAATCCCTCTGGCGCCCCCTCCCCGCTTGCTAGGCACCATTGTAACGGCAGCTAGTAAGCTAGTAAGCCTGCTGTTGCGAGGGGGCATGGCGGGAACAGTGCACTGAAATGAGCCCTTTCGGGTGCTGCTCCCGCCACGTCCCCTCGCCTGGGTGGGCTTGCTAGGCACCATTGGAACCATAGCTGCCAAGTCTCCCGTATTCCCCGGGAAACCCCCATTTTTCCAAGCTGTTCCCAGATTTTTTTGTTTTTCGCCGGTTTATTCTGGCGCGGCGGCCATTTTGGAACTGGGCGGAGCATGCTCAGAAGCGACTTTTGATGCAGCTCTGCCCAGTTCCATAATGGCTGCAGTGTGACTTCTGGCGCGGCAGCCATTTTGGAACTGGGCAAAGCAGCATCAAAAGTCGCTTCTGAGCATGCTCCGCCCAGTTCCAAAATGGTGGCAGCACTACTTCCAGTCTGTTACTTCCGGTCCGATCCCTTATTTCTCTGACAGGAACTTGGCAGGTATGATTGGAACGGCGGCTAGCAAGCCTGCTGTTGCGAGGGGACATGGCGGGAACAGCGCACCGAAAGGGCTCCTTTCGGTGCGCTGTTCCCACCAAGCCCCCCTTGCAAGCCTGCTGTTGCGAGGGGGCATGGCAATAACAGCGCATGGCGGAGGATACAGTCAACTGCCCCCTGCAAGTGCGACGGAGGAGGGGCAGCGGCAGAGCTAGGCTGCTTCAGCAGCAGCGCCTCGCTCACCGCCTCAAACATGAGCAGCGCGTGGGGCTGCTGGGTGCCCCAGCCCAACGCCCCTGATGGGGAGGCGCCCTGGCGCACCACGCCACTAAGCCAAATGGAAAGGATGGCCCTGGCTGCCCCATTTCCCCATTCTCAGTACTTTTGTTTGAAGCATGTCATGATGAAAGCTCTCTGTTTACCACCGCTTGCATCGCATCCCCGATCATGCATGCTTTCAAGGCATTCCTCTTTATCACATATTAATGCTGAATAAATGTGTTTTCTAGGCTTCTTATTTAAACAAGAGCTCGCATTTCGGTTTCTGACAGACACGTTAAATGATTCCCACAGCCAGTGACACAACGCCCGGTGCCATTATCATTTCTGTGCCATTGCCGGGTAAATAGCCCTCTGCAAAAAAACATATACATTTCACAAATCAGCGGGTGATTTATGCACTTGTCATTATTCATCGCTATAAAATATTATAATGCTATAAATAAGCAAAAACATTTTTGCAGCTGTAGCAAATGTTTGATTTGTAGATGTAAACTTGGCTGGAACCACAAGGAACCTTTCGAAAGTGCCAAAAACACAGTGAAGTAATTAGCAGATATATATATATAATATATATATATGAGAGAGAGAGATGTGGAACACTATCTAAAAGTAATCCATGTTTAACTTTAACCACACTGATACCCAGCCACAAAGCAATCATCTCTCAGGGAAGTTTGCCCATCTTTTCATCCAAAGCCTGTGGAAGAGCGAGGATAAAGTGTTATACAACAGAAACGATGTTCCACATTACAGATGTGTAAAACAGCTGGGTGTATGATGTCATTCAAAACACTTTGCCACCTCTGCTACTTGCTGTTATTAAAAACAGACATTAATTTTCTTTACCTAATAGCACTGTGTAAACCTGTTGTGTCAAATTCTCAAGTTCGCCCTGTTCTTAATTAGCCAAGACAACCAACAGCTGCTTCCCATAAACTTCCTCAGGCTGCTTTGAACTTTGTCATGTCATGAGGCAGATGTGTTTGACTTCTGGAAGGCACAGATTTTTATTTCCATAACAGAATCTTCTTCAAAAGTGACTCTATACATCCTAGGTTCCAAATCCTATCCCAGCGGAGGAGACACGAGAAAGAATGGGAAAGGGGGTGGAATGCATTCAAGGAACATGTTCTCCAGTTCGATTCTGTTCTCTCTCTCTCTCTCTCTCTCTCTCTCTCTCTCTCTCTCTCTCTCTCTCTCTCTCTCTCTCTCTCTCACACACACACACACACACACACACACACACAAAATACACCAGACCAGATGCTTCTCACATGTAAGTGTAATGAATGACATCAAGTTCATGCAAGTGTAAACCAGTTTGGGGTGTGTGTGTGTGAATTGGCGTTTTCTTATTTTTGCCAAAAACAATGTTGTTGTTGTTGTTTAAAAAAAATCTGCCAGCAACTTCAATGCTTCATTGTTATCTCCCAACCCAGAGAGAGAAGGAGAGAGAGAGAATGGGGCTCTGAATGATATGACTAAGGATTTACTCATATGATTTATGACTAAGACAAGCCCTACTAGATCAGACCAAAGGCCTGCCTAGTCCCCCATTCTGTTTCCTACAGTAGCCGGCCAGATGCCTCTGAGCAAAATCACACGCAGTACGTGAGGGCAATATCCCTTTCCTGCTGTTCTCTAGCAACTGGTATTCAGAAGCACCCTCACTTCTGATCCTGGAAGTGTTATATATCATGACTGGCAACCCTTGATAGCCAAATCCTCCATGAATCTTACATCCCCTCCAACATTTCTCCGATGAAAATAAGGATGTCCTATTGAATAATATTGAATTGAAAATAAGGATGTCCTATTGACCCAGGTGGCGCTGTGGGCTAAACCACTGAGCCTAGGGCTTGCTGATCAGAAGGTCGGCGGTTCGAATCCCTGTGATGGGGTGAGCTCCCGTTGCTTGGTCCCAGCTCCTGCCAACCTAGCAGTTCAAAAGCACATAAAAATGCAAGTAGATAAATACGAACCGCTATAGCGGGAAGGTAAACGGTGTTTCCATGCACTGCTCTGGTTTGCCAGAAGCGGCTTTGTCATGCTGGCCACATGACCTGGAAGCTATACGCCGGCTCCCTCGGCCAATAATGCAAGATGAGCGCCCAACCCCAGAGTCGGTCACACCTGGACCTAATGGTCAGGGGTCCCTTTACCTTTACCTTTTTTATTGAATAATAATGATGATAATACAGTGGTACCTCTAGTTACGAACTTAATTCCATTCTTAACCTGAAACTGTTCTTAACTAGAGGCGTGCTTCTGCTAATGGGGCCTGTTGCTGCTGCTGCGCTGCCATCACGCAATTTCTGTTCTCATCCTGGGGCAAAGTTCTCGACTCGAGGTAACTCTTCCAGGTTAGTGGAGTTTGTAACCTGAGGCGTTTGTAACTCAAGTTATCCACTGTACTAATAATACTAATTATAATTTCATTATTTCTGCCTCACCCATCTGACTGGGTTGCCCCAACCAATCTGGGCGGCTTCCAACATATATAAAAAAACACAAGAAAACATTAAACATTTGGTGGAGGAAACTTCCTTATGGAGGGCTGCCTTCGGATGTCTCCTGAAGGTTTTATAGCTACATATCTCCTTACCTCAGAGGTCGCCTAACTCCATACCCTCCAACATTTATCCAATGAAAATAGGGACGTCCTAAGGGAAAGAGGGATCAAATCAGAAACCAGGACGTCTTCTGTAAATCCAGGACTGTGCCTGGAAAATAGGGGCACTTGGAGGGTCTGCATTACTCTCCCCTTCAGAGAATGTTCACCTCCTCCCCCCTGGTCATGTTTGGTGAAATTTTTGACTTCCAAGCCATCATTTCCTCTTTTAGCTACCTTAAAGAGTCTCTGGAGTTTGGGTAACACTAGTTACCAAGCTCCAGTGATGCTCTCAGAGCAGGACTTTGGGGCAGATGTCCGGGGCCCCACTCAACAGAATAAACAGTGCCCGCAACACAGCAGGGCTGACCTAACACATGTTTATGTAAGCGAAGTAGTTCACCCATTACTGTCAAAGGCCAGAGTCTTAAAATGGCAAAATGTTACCAAGGAGTTACCAGAATTTCAAACGCACCACTAGTGTTGATGAGAGTCCTATAAATGGCCTCCTTCAGAGTATTTGCGGGGTGAGTGGGTCAGAGATATTTTTGCCCAGCAAGCTCAAGTTTCCTTTTTCCTATCTGGAGGCACCTCCACATCACCCCTCATCCTGCCCAAAATATGTATTTGTGGTAGAAAGTACACATGCCACTCTATGTAAGTAAACAAAATACATACAGTACTTTTCCCCCCTACACAACGATTCTCTATGTAATATATGGCAAAGGCTTCAAAGCTTTTCAGTATTAGCACTGCTGCTGTTTAGTTTTGTGTCAGGCATAACAAAACATACCAAGTAAAGGGCGCAAAATCTTTGCTCCGTTAAGACCGGGGGCAGAATTTCCCTCTTCTTCTTCACAGAGACTTAGAAATTCACGCAAAATTTTCAACAGAAGGAACAAATGATCTACAACAGCTCTCGTTCTCCAGGCTTGGAGAGGGGGCACTTAAAAATTAATCGGTTTAACAGCCACCTGGAAAACAAGTTCCGGTCACCCATCCAAAATTTGCCACACTTCTCCTCTCTCCCTGTGTGTTCCATCTTCACACAGGCATATTGTGATTTTGTCCATTCTAAAGTAGAATGAAGCAGAACATTGCAAGCCTCTTTTCATGGCGAGGCAGGGAGTTTTGAGAAATTAGAGGGCAGATTTTGACACAGCGCTAAACTGAAGTCCCTCTGGTGCAGTCCTAGAGCCTTCACCCCAAGCAAACTATTGAACACTAGGATCTGAAAACAGGTGGAGAGAGGAGGTTTGTCTCAGCAATAGCTGGCCCCACTGTAGCTACGAAGAAAAAGAAAAAGACCACAGCAGCTCAGTCCCAAGATGACTGCAGAAGCAAAGCACAACTTCATATGGGAGAAGTAGGATTATCTTCCTGGAGGAAAACAAAACAACAGCTTACCTTTCCACTATCTGCTCACTGAATTTTTGCTGTCATGCTGCTGAAAGGAAATGATTGCTGATGACCAAAGCACTCTGGGTTGGATCTGAGTTGGTTTGGTTTTGTCAAGCTGACATTGCCAGAATGAGGTCTATCTTTTGTCCGCAACTTCATCACAGTGAATTTCATCACACATTACTCTAGTTCGTGGGGGAGTGGACTTCTCCCCTCATTTAAAAGTGGCAGAACTGTAGCTAATAGGCTCCAAGTCCACTGACGGTATTCCAAAATAGGCCCAGCATCTTTGGACTTCCCTTCTTTGGCTCAACTTTGTAATCTTCTTACCAATATTACTTTGCAATCACATTACTGTATTATTAATATTATTAGTACTGTGCAGCCTCATTTACTAACTCGAATCACTCGCAATCACTGGCATGCACACTACTGACAGAACGAACACATTGATGTTGTGAATTTCGCCGATATTTAAAATACCGGTAACATTAATACAGAGGTGGATTTAAGGGAGCACGGCCAGTTCACTCACATTGGGTGCTGAGCTGAGAGGACACCGCAGGGCCATAGCTGCCAAGTCTCCCGTTTCCCCCGGGAAATCCCCATTTTTCCAGCTGTTCCTAGCTGAAAAAACTGATTTTTTTGTTTTTCCCCAGTTTATTCTGGTGCGGCGGCCATTTTGGAACTGGGCGGAGCATGCTCAGAAGCGACTTTTGATGCTGCTCTGCCCAGTTCCAAAATGGCTGCAGTGCGACTTCTGGCACGGCGGCCATTTTGGAACTGGGCAAAGCAGCATCAAAAGTCGCTTCTGAGCATGCTCCGCCCAGTTCCAAAATGGCGACAGCGCTACTTCCGGTCTGCTATTTCCGGCCCGGTCCCTTATTTCTCTGACAGCAACTTGGCAGGTATGCGCAGGGCACGGTGCAATAATGACAAACAACAGAACGTGAGAGACGGGGCATCGCACAGGGCGTCATGAAATTTGAAAGCCCAAGGTCTGCCACTAATTAATACTATACAGTGGTACCTCGCGTTACAAACACCTCAGGTTACAAACGCTTCAAGTTGCAAACTCTGCTAACCTGGAAGAGTTACCTTGAGTTGAGAACTTTGCTCCAGGATGAGAACAGAAATTGTGTGATGGCAGCACAGCGGCAGCAGGAGGCCCCATTAGCAAAAGCAAGCCTCTAGTTAAGAACAGTTTCAGGTTAAGAACGGACCTCCGGAACGAATTAAATTAGTAACTAGAGGTACCACTGTACTGGATTAAGGCAGTTCAATGTTTCCAGTTTTGCTCTTTGTTTCAGCTGTTGGGTAGATAACCTGGCGCTCATCCTTGGTCCAGGGACTGCTAGTGAATAATGTCGGCTTTTAAACAAGGTTTATTAAGTTACCTAGCTTTAGGACAGGAGTGGGGAACCTATGGCCCCCCAGATATTGATGGATCCTAGCTCCCATTCGCCCCAACCAGCAAGGCCCACAGTCAGAAATGGTGACTGATATAGTACCAACATTTAGAGTACCAGAGGTTCCCAATTCCTGATTTAGGGGGTTTCTATTTTCTATGTTGTGTTTCAACCTTCTCCTGTGACTGTGCAATGCAGGGGGACACAGTACACAATTGGTTCCGGGGAGCCGTACTCTCCCTGAAAAGTACTTAAACGGAGCGGCGATAGCACACATGCGCAAAGCGCCGATAGAGCATTTCTGTGCATGTGTGCGCCGCGGAACCCAGAAGTAAACATTTCCAGGTCCACGGAGTACTCAAACCGAAAGTACTCAAACCACAGCGGACTTAAACCAAGGTATGACTGTATTACTGTTATTCTAAGGGAGCGATCTCTGATATGTTTCCAAGGAAACCGAGGTTGCCCTGGAATAAAATTTGAAAACCAGTTGTAGGGCAAAAGAAAATCCCGATTTCCCCTTTTCTCTCACAAGACGAACATGGCAAAAATGCATGAGATCATCTTTGCTGGCTGTTAGCCAGGCGTTTGAGCTAAAAGTTATAACTGCAGAGTATCTATCGTGAGTCCGTGGATCAGATTGCTTGTTTTATTTGTCTAAGGGAGCTATCAGTCAGAGTGTGTTTGCAATAAACATTTTGGCACTTGTTCTGTGGCTTTTCCTTTCTCCCTCTCTCCCCTTCCCCCCTTTGCTTTTGAGCCAAAATTTATAACCAGGGGTTATCAAGGTCATATCTCAGTAAGGAGACAGCATATCAATTGGATATAATTTACCTCGTTTGGGGCTGTGTGGTATGTCTTAATAAAAAATTAGCCTGTATATTTTCTCCCAGCTTTGCACTGACAGTCCAGATATATATTATTCTTACGCAGCCAAAGTGAAAAAGTTTCTTCTGTCCTCCACAGCTAAGCCTGTGGGGAGAAGGGGAGATGGGAATGTGTAGGGGAAAGAAGCAGCTTGGGAACAGACTTGGCTTACATCATCCAAAGTTTCATAAGATTGAAACCATGGTCCCCTGGGAGAAGGAACAGAGCAGCCATGGCTAACCCACCAAACGTTGCTGGACTTCAGCTTCCATCAGCCCCAGTCACATGCCTCAATGTGAGGAATGATGGGAGTTGTAGGCCAAAACATCTGAAGAGGACCAGGTTGCGGAAGGCTGGGATAGGGCCTAGGAAGGCCCTGCACCTGCCTCCCCACACTGCAAATGGGAGAAGGAATACATAGGGTGTTCAGGGAGGCAGGAGAGGATATATTGTTTAATGATATCCTTCCTAACTTGTGTTAGCAAGTTCTATGTCTTAGCAAAGTTTAAACATTCCCCTTTAAACACACAGCGGTTTGCTTCTTGCAGGTTCATCTGAACCTCTCTATATAAGATTCCTGGTAAGATCCCTTCTTGTCCCTCTTAAAAAGAATATACATGGCTATCTTATTAAAGTGAATATAAAAGTAGTTTACTCACATTCATTCAGTTCACAGTTAGATCCCTGAAGGCAGGCTTAGGTTACAAAAGTATATATACACTAGCTGGCCCGGCCACGCGTTGCTGTGGTTCTTTCCTGTGATTCCCCCCACTCTGTCCGGACACATGACTTATCCTGCCCCCTCCTCCCCCCCCCCGGTTCATCCTTGTTGCTGCAAAAGGACAGTTGGTTGCTGTGGAATTTTGTGGTGTCATCTGGCAGCGCAGCTGCTGGAGTCTTCAGAGCTTCTGGTGGTGACGTCTAATTTGGGCACCACTTTTTTGTGTTTAATCATTATTTTTGGTGTGAAAGGTGTGGGGGGGTTTTGGGGGGGGACTTATGCCAGATCCCTCCCTGATGGGCATGGAACGTTGTGGCCAAATTTGCTACATTACGGTTCAGCAGTTACGGAGAAAGGCTGTTTCATCCGCGTGCGCAATGCCTACATTTTTTTATAAATAGATGTGGGACTATCCCATAAGGGAGTTAGTCCCAAGAGACTGCAGACAGGCAGTCACGTCTGCTCACACAGAGAAAAACAAAAGTGGAGAAGAGAGGAGCAAAATAAGATGGTGTGCTCCTCTGCCCTAGATTAGGCCACACCCCCTCTAGTCACATGCAGAGGAAGTTTGTCCCAGCTCAGGAGGAAACAGGAAGTTGGTACAAAGCATGTACAAAGCAGGAAGTTGGTACAAAGCATCCCCTCACTTAACATGTCCATTCTAGGAATGTTGTACTTGACTGCTATGTGTTTCACATTCCACACTATATACCTATTGTATGGAAGTTAACATTGGGGAAATGGATTCTATGCGCTCTCATGGTAGCCAAGAGACTCATATTGATGAACTCGAAGAATAAATATATGAACCCCCTTAATGAATTGATCGACAATATCATAACGCTCGCAACTTATGAACAGACTGCTCACAGACGTAGTCTTTGCATGAATAGATTTGGCAATATTTGGAATGAGTTTATACAAAATGTAGAAGGCTTTTAATATTTACATATGTATTAGGATAATAATAAAAAAATTCTAAAATAATGTATGGGTTGGGATATTTTTCATATGTATTCATATGATGTTGTTTTCTCTACACCAGGGGTGGCCAACTCCTAAGAGACTGCGATCTACTCACAGAGTTAAAAACTGGCAGTGATCTATCCCCTTTTTGGGGTTCAGGTCAAAGTTATTGAGCTTTTTTTAGGAAAGAGGAAGGCCCATGGGGGGGGGGTTGGGTCAAAGTTGTTGAGTTTTTCCAGGGAGGAGATAAGACGTTGAGCTTTTTTTAGGGGAGCCACAGTTGTTCAGCCTCTTTGGGGGGAGCCAATGATCTACCAGTGATCTACCACAAACGTCCAGTGATCTTCCAGTAGATCACGATCTACCTGTTGGACATGCCTGCTCTACACGTTTTTGTGCCTTTTGGTTTTTTATTTTCTTCTCTTTTTTCTTATAATTGAAAACTTTACAATAAATTATTGCTACCTCCCCCAAACAGGAATACAATGCACCCTCCAAACCTGTTCTGGGTTTCTCCTCAATCCTCCATAGCAGATTTGGGGGTGGGGCAACAATTTAGCTGAATCCCACTCTAGGAATGTGTGATGTAGTAGATGCTGTTTCAGAACAAGTTTACCATGCCAGTCTTGCTGGACATCTCAACGGAATGAGGCACAACCCCATCCCCTTCTCGCTGGTCCAAATAGCTAGCATGCTTTGCCCTTAATAGGTCTGTGGCCTCTTTAATCCCAGCTTTTTAATTAACCCTTTTTGAATGCCTTTTTTCTCAGCAGTCCACGGTAGAATTTCAAATTCTCAGGAACAGCCCTTCAACAACAATCAGAAGCCATAAACTAATTTGACAGGAAGGCCTTGTTAACATTGTTACGGCCACCCAGAAGTTGCTGGATCCAAGGTGCTTGGCTACATCTTGTAGAAGTGATTTTGTTTAAGGCAAAGTTGTTTCTCCAATGTAATCAGAAAACTCTGCTCCATCGTTGCAGCTTAGCCACATCCAAGCACCTTTGTCATCTTAACGATGACCATATGTCGAAACAGCATGGCCTGTCAGCTCTCTCATAGCTTGTAAGTGCATTTCTGTGAAAAGTACTTTAGGAAATGCTTGCAGCGCAACATTGTGTGGCAATGTCCCTCCCTCCCCAGAAATAATGCACAAGACACAGAGAAGTAAGTTTTAAGTGGGTGAAAAGGCCACAACTTTATTGGTTAAGGATGTTGAGCTGTATTGGCTTAGGCATTGGACCCTAAACGACTATATCCGACTGTAACCCGTGTGTTACAGTCTGGGAGAAATTAACCACCAGAAAGGAGCCCAGTGATATGTATCTACTGAGACACCTTCTGTGGCCACCGTTGGGGGGTGCTCTCAGGCCCTGACCTCCGTAGGCCCAGGACAAAGCTACCGCCCCCGGAACCCCTTTAACGGGATTAAATCTCCAATTTCGGGCAGAGGATGACGTAATCTGCCCCCACCATTCTTATCTATGCAAATTTCCAATGCCTAACCGCCAAACCAAGTTGTGACGAAATGCTATGAGGTAGGCGAAAAAACCAGATTGGCTAATCCAAGTGGAAAAAATCCTACCCGGCCCCACGGCCAACCGAGGCGACCGACTAATTCCATAGCAGCGTCGGCCTACCTGCCTAACTGCCTAGCCAAGAGGGCGGGTGGGTGGGTGATCCGATCGCTTGCGGTGCCAGAAGAAGAGAGGCAGTGTTCCCGCCTCCGGCCGGATTTAAACGCGGGGAAGGCCCCGCCTCCCGGCCGGCCCAATTGGACGGCCAGGGTGTGACGGAGGCGAGAACACCCCTCTCGCGAGAGGGCTGAGCTACAGCCCCTCGCGAGGGTGGAGTCGGGCCACGCCCACAACTCCACCTCCGTAAATGCGGAAGTGGTTTTGTGTGGCAATGTCCCTCCCTCCCCAGAAATAATGCACAAGACACAGAGAAGTAAGTTTTAAGTGGGTGAAAAGGCCACAACTTTATTGGTTAAGGATGTTGAGCGGTATTGGCTTAGGCATTGGACCCTAAACGACTATATCCGACTGTAACCCGTGTGTTACAGTCTGGGAGAAATTAACCACCAGAAAGGAGCCCAGTGATATGTATCTACTGAGACACCTTCTGTGGCCACCGTTGGGGGGTGCTCTCAGGCCCTGACCTCCGTAGGCCCAGGACAAAGCTACCGCCCCCGGAACCCCTTTAACGGGATTAAATCTCCAATTTCGGGCAGAGGATGACGTAATCTGCCCCCACCATTCTTATCTATGCAAATTTCCAATGCCTAACCGCCACTCGAGCCCCAAAGGCTCGCCGCCAATACCCTCACACCCGCAACCAATGCTCCAACCCCCTAATTATGTCACCTAACCAAATGTCGTTCCCTTGGGGTGAAAGGTGTACTCCGTCGTTACGATAAAGGGCCGCATCAGTGCAAACTATCTCTGGGTGGGAAATTATCTGCCCCTTCAAATCAAGGACCCTGCGCAATACAAATGAATTCAATAGCCTCCTGGTTCTGTTCAATGCCTTCGGGCAGAGCCCATCACGCCAAACGCGCCTCTGCAACAAGGCGGACCACAGCAACGTCATCCCCGGAAAAGAAGCCAGCAGCTTGTCAAAGTCCTCAAATATATTCCATTTCAATTCTACTGCGTTTCGAAACGCCAAATCATTCTCCCCCAGCTGTATGACCAGCGCATGGGGGGGCCCAACTGAAGCAGCCCTTGCCAAGACAGCAGGCAGGAGTTCTTTCCAGCGCATTCCTCGCCTGGCAATCCACGATACTTTGACATTTTCTGGGAGGCCGAGATCACTCCCAAGACCGGTTTCCAATGCCCTTTCTTTGGCCCAATGCACAATGCTGTGGCCCGCAATCCACACATTGATGCGGCGCCCATCTGAAAAGCAAACAGTGAGAGGCGGGGGATCAGTTAGGGCTTGCAGCTACGAGGTGGGTCGCAGGTAACCCCTATAAGCATTGGACTTCCACCTTCCTAGCTCCTGAATCCTTTCAGCTGAAAGGCCCAGGTGCATCGCGGAGGTTGCTGCACCAATACGAAAGGAGTGGGCGGAGAACTGGGTCGGGTCAACGCCACACAGCGAGAGGGCCTTGCGTAAAACCCGTGTGAACTGAGCACGCGTGAGCTTAGAACTGTCCTGGTGGATCAACAGTGGCTCTGTGCCAGCCGGTCTCAGATATAGAAAGTGCCTGAGATCCCTCACAGGACAAGGGCCTTGAACGCCTGATGCTGGGAGGCGAATAGTGGCACCTAATCCTCGCTGATCCGTTTTTGAGCGACGGATGTGAACTACTGCCAATGAACTGGATAAGGATACATCCTGCATCCTGATCCCCCGGGAGGATCCATTAGGGTGGTCCTCAAATACTACCTCTCCCACTCTGAGGGCCCCAAAGAATGCCAGGGAGAAGGCTGCGGAAAACAGGCTTGCCTCGTAAGGGGACCAGCAAATGGATGCCAATTGGCTGTGGATGCTGCACATCAAGTCAAAAGTAATGGGCCTCCTGTTGTCGGCGGCCGGCGGCTGTAGCCTGCGCCAGCCTTCCATGGCCCTGCGTAGGTGAAAGTTATTGCAAGGGTCCTTGGAGTACAGCAACTTGCAGAAGAAGGAGATCGCCGCTGTGTGTGTGTTAAGTGTTCTGGCCGCGCGGCCCAACTCCCTTAGGTGAACCACATATTGCATGACCTCATGCTCCGTGGGGGGGCCTACAGGTGCCGGTGGGGGGCCCTTATCTCTGAATTTTAGGAAATCCGCCCACGCGCGTTCGTAAGAGGTCAGCGTTGAGGGGGCAACCGATGCAAGTACTCCCTTTAAAATTTCTCGTTCCCAAGGCTCCATAGGGATTCCGGGAACGGTTCTGGATACTGCTGTGCCTCCGGTGCCAGCAAGCGGAAGCGGTCCATCTGTGAACGAGACAATGCATCGGCGATATCGTTATCAACACCCGGAACGAACTTGGCAGTAAAGTGCATGTTTAGCTCCAGACTGTGCAGTACGAAAGCCCGCAACAGGGCCGACACTCTGTCTGAACGGGATGATTGCCTAGAAATCACGCTGACCACCGCCTGGTTATCGGTACGAAAGCAGACCCTGCGGTTCCTGAATTCCTCGGCCCATAAGTGTACCGCCACCACTATTGGGAAGAATTCCAGAAAGGTCAGGTCCCGCGTGACTGCCGAATTCTGCCAACTGGCTGGCCAAGGCTGAGCGCACCATCTGCCCCTGAAGTAAACACCGAAACCAACGGACCCGGCTGCATCCGATTGAATCTGGAAATCCGAACCAAGGTTCAGGTTGTCCTGCCAAAGTGACACTCCATTGTAGTGATCCAAGAAGGTAAGCCAAGCCTCTAAATCGGCTTTTACTCCTCGCGGTAAACGCACCCTGTGATATGGCTGTTTCAGACCTATGGTAAGTCTAGCTAGGCGGCGGCAGAACGGGCGCCCCGGAAGTACAACCCTACATGCAAAATTGAGGTGCCCAAGTAGGGATTGAATTTGCTTAAGCGTAACCTTTTTCAGGGAAATTAGCTGCGAAATTAATTCCTTAAGAGCCGTCAATTTCTCAATGGGTAGGCGGGATGATTGGGCCTCCGTGTCCAATTCGATGCCTAAGTAAGTTAGTTTTGCTATTGGGCCTTCAGTTTTTTCATGTGCCAGTGGCACCCCCAGCTCCCGCGTAAGGGAGGCAAAGGCCTTCATGAGGCCGGCGCACTCCCCCGTATTAGCCCCGCCCACGAAAGGAAGTCATCAAGATAGTGTGTAACACCTGCTAATCCTGTCTTAAAGCGGAGGGCACAGTCCAAAAATGTGCTGAAGGCCTCAAAAGCCGAGCATGCCACGGAGCAACCCATCGGCATGGCTTTGTCAATGAAATACGCACCCTCGAACCGAAACCCCAACCACTTGAAGTCCTGAGGGTGGACCGGCAAGAGTCAAAATGCCGACTCGATATCACATTTGGCCAGCAATGCTCCTTTACCATATTGCCTGACAAGCTTAACGGCCTGGTCAAAAGATGCGTATTTCACTGTGCAAAGCTCATCTGGGATACCGTCATTTACTGATTTACCAACTGGGAAGGAGAGATTGTGAATAAGTCTGAATTCGCCCGGGGTCTTCTTGGGCACCATGCCAAGAGGGGAAATGTGGAGCCCTGTGATGGGGGGGGGGGTTATAAAAGGACCGGCTACCCGCCCCGCCGCGATTTCTTTATTGATTTTCTTGATTGCTATATCTGGCCTCTCGCGTATTGATTTTTGGTTATTCGGGGTGCCTGTTAGAGGCGGGGTAAGCACCGGGATTCTAAAACCTTGAGAAAAACCTTCCCAGATATACGAGGAGGCGCTGGAATTAGGATAGACGTTTAACAAGGCACGCAGAGGGGGGAGTTTTATGGGTGAAGAAGCCAGTGATAGGGACAAGTTAGTATCTGTTCTGGCTGGCGGCCGATCCCTGAGCGGCTCCCTGGGGGTTCCTGGTCCCTGTGTTTGAGCCGCCACCCCTTCCGCCCCGAAAGGGCTGCCTCCCCTTGTAACAGGACGTACCGGGGTGCTGGCCGAGGCATTTCTCGCACTCATGCGCGTACTTACAGTTGGGCCTCTGACAGAGGCCCTTGTTATACTCCCAGCAGACCCTGCGACGCGGATCCCTCCTGGGTTCAAACCTGGCTGATTTTTGAGGCTCCACCTGCTTCTTTTCGACAAAGGGCACCACGTGGTTACTCCAGTAGTGCTGATTCCTCTGGTCCCAGCGCGTCCTTGAGTTCTGAGAGGCGTTTCTACGGAAATCCTCATCGTAGTTAAGAGCCGCCGCTTCCCCCGCCATTGAATAGGCCAGCCTGACATCTATTATGTAGGCCCACAAATGCATTGCCCTCTTAGGGTATGCTGCTGCGATTACTGCAGCCCAAATGTGAATACCAGTCTGCCAATTCTCAAAAGTACGGTCTGCACGCGGGGTTCTATATCTACGCTTACCGAATTGCTTCCTTTTTTCACCTTTTCCTAACATTTGTGATAGGGGCAACAGTGTAAAAACATCGATATAATCGCCATTCAAGATCTTTTCACGTTTCCGATTAGATAGGTGGGAACCCACAATTATGTCAATGTCTGAATTGGTGGAGGATTTAACCTCAGGTACCAACCCACCATCCCGCCATTCAAGCGTGCCGTTAAAGCCCTTGCGATGGGAGCTCGCCCTCCTCCTATGCACCCAGACAGGAAGACCCATCTGTTCTTCTGCCTCCCCCCAGTAATCCTCCATAGGAACCTCCGCGTCGGAGTCGGAAGACGTACCTGAGTCCTCATCTGAATCGTCCTTCCTGGTGCGCTTCCGCTTTTCCGTCTTCTTCTTTGCTTTACCTCCGGCCTGAGCTGCCTCGCCCCCCGCCGGCACGCCGGGGTGCTCGGCCACCGGCCGAGTGCCAGCATCCTCCCGTGATGACACAGATCCCGCGACCATCAACGGAGGCCCGGAATGGGCTTGTAAGGATTGGGATCTAAAGAGGTCTGAAACGGACTGAGCAGACATGAGGGGCGAAACTGTTGTGCGAACCTGGTTATGAGTGGCCTGGGGCACGCTAGCAGAGGCGGTCTGGAGGCCCTGAGTCATGGATTGGACCTGCTGAGCGGGCTGCAGGAAAGAAGCCGACGTGCCCTGCTGGGCCATCATATCCTGTTGTGAGCTTTGAAGCAAGGCAACCTGGGAGGGGTTAGTGTGAAGCGGTGCGGCCTGGATGCCCTGAGCCATGGTCTGGGCCTGTTGAGCGGGCTGCAAGATAGAAGCGGACGTGCCCTGTTGGGCTTGCGCCAAGGCCTGCCTCTGGTGAAGGCTCTGCTGAAGAATCTGTAGGGAAGTGGCCGATGTGCCCGGCTGAGAATCCATGTCCCGCTGAGAGTTAGTGGGCAGGGCCATAGATGTGCCAAGAACCCCACCCCCACTGGACTGCGAGCTAAGGAAAGAGAGAGAAGAGCTAGATAACTGACTGTTGCCCGGGGGGGATTCAGGAACGCAGGTTTGGGTATTGCTAATACCGTTCTGGGCCCCTCTGTTCGCGGAGGCTAGGGATACACATAAAGGGGCAAGAGTGGAGCACAACGGTCCCAGCTGATTGCAAATATTCTGCAAATTGGACACCACTTGGGCTAGGGCATCAGGATCAAAGGCGGGAGCAGAGCCAGGCGATGCGACGGCAGCATCCGCTGCTGTAGCAGAACCCTTAGAGGATTTGCTGCGCATACTGCGTCCCGAAGACATGTTCACACTGGTAGGAATAACTCCCAAATAGAAAGATACTAATCACCTCCTGGTTGATTAACTAAAGGCAAATGATTAAGCAAGCCAAGCGGGGAAGGGGAAACGATCACCAAATGGCACCAAGGCGGGGAAAGGGGGAACGATCACGAACTGGCACTCAAGTGTCCGAGACGAACCGGCTATGAACACTTAATGCGCTAATTGATCAAAAGATGCTAATTATTATTAATTAATTTATTGACCGAGGTTTAAACCGGAATTGAACCACTGAAGCTAATTACTCCCCGGATGGGTAATCTTATCTAGCTAAACCTGAATTAACTTGCTTCACAAGTACAATTTTTAACAATTCAACTTAAGGGACCTATCCCACGGTCAGGTCAATTCCCCGCGGGTTGAACCAGCAGCACTTAAGCACTAGATGGTAAGCAGTACTTAATATTGAGGCAAGATACACCAATAAGGCAAATTAATACCAGGAAAATTAAAAACGTGAATTGACGCGAAAAGCTAATAATTTCAAAGTGAATCAGCTAACGTGACCAATTCCAGAAGAATATAATTAAATTCAAAGAGAATCAACTGATATTGAGGCAAGATACACCAGTGAGGCAAATTAATACCAGGAAAATTAATAAACGTCAATTGACGCGAAAGCTAATAAATTTCAAAGTGAATCAACTAACGTAACCAATTCCAGAAGAATGTAATTAAATTCAAAGAGAATCAACTAAAGCAAACAATTCCAGAAGACTGTAATGAAATTCTAAGTGAATCAACTAAAGTAATCAATTGCAGAAGAATGTACTAGCGCTGATTAATTACAAATGCTATCAATCGCTAAGAAGGATCAACTACAGCTAAAACTACCTGCTGAGAAACTAACTTGAATTTGCACAACACGCATGTAATAAATGGCCCCCCTCCAGCAAGGTCAAGCAAATGTGGGCCTTATATTGCCGGGAAGGCAGCCTTAAAGGGCACAGGGAAACAGCCCCAATCGTTAATGAAGGAAAACTGAGCGCAGCCTGAGGCGAGGGGCACTCAAGATGGCTGCCTCAGCCGGCCCACGAGGACCTACCTAAGATGGCCGCCGAGACCGACGCACTCGGAATGGCTGCTGCAGCCGGCCCACGTGGCTACACAGAACCGGAGGGGAACAAAAGTTACTGGGAACCCAAAAGGCCTGGGAAAATATACAGGGAATATTTAAAGGGAACACAAGCCTTCCAAAAGACAGCCGCACGCAGCTAGCTCACCGCCTCCGGTTTGATGCTCCTCCGACGTCTAGCGCAGCTGGCCGGGCAGGTCGTGGGGAGGCAGCCGCCTCACCCCTTTAAAGCTGGTCGCCGGCCGAAGCAGGGGCCCGCGCGCGATGGAGAGCAATCCTCTGATGGCGAGCGGCAATAGAGGCAGGCCCAGCAGTGCTGGAGGCAAGCGGGCAGAAGGCTCCTACTGGCGGATGAGCCCTGTAGACGGAGGGCGAGCACGCTCCCAAAGGGGAGCAGGAAAGCGCCAGGTACGGAGCTGCTAGCTCAGCGCAGAGCCCTGTGCCGGCTCCCGGGGGGCCGTCCGCGCACGCACCGCTGAACAGCTGATCGGCGGTAGCTCCCGCCTGCAGAATAAAGCGGCGGCGCTGGCACGCTCCGGGAGCACGGAAAAGCTGGAGGAGACCTGCAAAGGGAAGAAAACCTGCCAACGAAGGCAGAGAGGATTCTTGCGCCAAAAGGTAAGCCAAAAGGTAAGCCGATCGGGAGCGCAAGGCTGATCCGATCGCTTGCGGTGCCAGAAGAAGAGAGGCAGTGTTCCCGCCTCCGGCCGGATTTAAACGCGGGGAAGGCCCCGCCTCCCGGCCGGCCCAATTGGACGGCCGGGGTGTGACGGAGGCGAGAACACCCCTCTCGCGAGAGGGCTGAGCTACAGCCCCTCGCGAGGGTGGAGTCGGGCCACGCCCACAACTCCACCTCTGTAAATGCGGAAGTGGTTTTATCTTCAACCAATGGGAAACATTGTATGGGAACTTTAAGTGTGGTGGTTTCTCATAGCAGCAACAATTCCTCTCTCTCTCTCTCTCTCTCTCTCTCTCTTTACAGAGAGGTGTTCTAAAGAATGGTAATCTTAACTAGCGAAGCCGTGCAATTAAATGTTGCAGTGTGAATTGCTCCTGTCCCTTCTTGCATGATATTCCGTTCCCACCCCCTCAGTTTTCTGTCATTTTTTGTACACCATCTTGCCTAATAAATGATTATTATTTTTTCACTAAGCGTATTTTCCTTGCTATCTGATTTTGAAAAGCACATTTCCCCTTAACATCTATATATTTTCTGTATGTTACTTTCAGCAATGCAGGCATTTTTATGGAGGGCTGCATTGTGAATTTCGAAAGATAGCTGCCTTTCAGTTCACGTACGCTTTGGAAAAGTGCAAATTAGGTAGGTTCACTTTTGCATGCAAAATGAATAAAATGTATTCTCCCCCATCTCTAGGTAAGATGGGGGTGTGGCATAGCTGCCAAGTCTCCCGTATTCCCTGGGAAACCCCCGTTTTTCCAGCTGTTCCCAGCCAAAAAAACGTATTTTTTTTGTTTTTTCACGGTTTATTCTGGCGCGGCGGCCATTTTGGAACTGGGCAGAGCATGCTCAGAAGCGACTTTTGATGCTGCTCTGTGGCCATTTTGGAACAGGGCAGAGCAGCATCAAAAGTCGCTTCTGAGCATGCTCCGCCCAGTTCCAAAATGGCGGCAGCGCTACTTCCGATCTGCTACTTCCGGTCCGATCCCTTATTTTTCAGGCAGGAACTTGGCAGGTATGGGGTGTGGGTTTGGGTGTGTTTCTTTCTATTAAATGCTTCTCCAGCACTCCGCAGCCTCCCTGGCTGTCTGTGCTTCCTGATATGTCAATGTCCCATGGGAGGAGTTACCTCCTGACAACTTCTCCTGGATTTTATTTGAAGCATGGGAAATCAGGAAGGCTGGCTACCCTAGAACCTGAAAATGGTGCACATGCTGAGTTTTGTTCTTTCTATCTACCTTTTTTTTTAAAAGAAGGAACTCTTTCTGCACTGATTTCTTTAAAAGTAAATGCCTATGTTGCACTATATGTGCCGTTGGGAGTGGATTCCAGAGGGCAGCTCCCACCCCACTAAAGCCCTGGGCCATAGTGAACATGCATTGAACCTCAAGAACACTACAGCATCTTTTGCACAACAGTAACAGCATCTCTCTGGGTTGGAGCTAAAATAGAGGGCAGTATTAGAGGACACAGAGAACCCTGAGGTTTGCAGTAATACAATTTTTCTTTAAAACTCTACCTAGAAGTTAAGGACAACATTTTCTTGCAGGACCATCTTGTAACTATTTGTGGCCTCATCCCAATCCTTTCACCTTGCATGTATGTCGAAGAAGAAGAAGAAGAAGAAGAAGAAGAAGAAGAAGAAGAAGAAGAAGAAGAAGAAGAAGAAGAAGAAGAAGAGAAGGAGTTTGGATTTGATATCCCACTTTATCACTACCCTAAGGAGTCTCAAAGCAGCTAACAATCTCCTTTGCACGGTCAGGCGGAGCCCCCAATACCCCAGGCAGTCCCCGAGCAGAATAACAACACCAGACAATGTTCTATGGGACTAAAGTTGGCCACAACTTTATTAAGATATTTTTATTAAGATGGCTCAGGCATTGGGCGTTTATCCTTCCCATTCCCCAGCTGGGGATATATGTCAAAGAAGAGGAAGAAGAAGAAGCTAACAATCTCCTTTCCCTTCCTCCCCCACAACAAACACTCTGTGAGGTGAGTGAGGCTGAGAGACTTCAGAGAAGTGTGACTAGCCCAAGGTCACCCAGCAGCCGCATGTGGAGGAGCGGGGAAGTGAACCCGGTTCACCAGATTACGAGTCTACCGCTCTTAACCACTACACCACACTGACTCTCATGTAGTCATCCTCTCCCCCTCTGCCAGAGTGCAGTTTGTTAGTACAGAGCAGGGGTCAGCAACCTAAGGCTCATGGGCCAGAAGCGGCCCACGGAGGTTGTTTGACTGGCCCACGAGCTGCCCTCAAACTGAGCTGCCTGCTCATGTGCTGCACTAAACTGGTGCAGCGCAGGGACTCGCTTCCGCAGATGCTGAAAATCACGGGCGCGCATGCTCCCACACACACGCAATCCGGCCCACAGAGGGATCTCCATGGGACCCATCCGGCCCAGGCAAGATAAACCTTGCTGACCCCTGGTACAGAGCATCTGACACCCTGGGTCTACACCAGACACTTTCAAAACCAGTTTCACTCTGCCTTGGCATTCAACACTTCGTACGTCAAATCTGGCTCTCTTCATTCCCAAAACATCCCATCCATTGGACAGCTCTCCTTCAATTCATCTTCTCAACCCCAAACACTGGTGATACCAGGGAAGCCAACTTGAGTAAATATGGGGGGGGCATAATTGATCACACAATGCAGTGTGCCAGGAGTATGGGTTTTGCAGGACTGAGGCCCTCCTGAGCTTGTTCTGGAGAAGCAAGGTGTGGCTGCTCAGGTGAAGCCACTTGACTGCACCTGGTGGCAAGAGCTGGGAGGGATATAAGCCCAGCATTTCCCTTCGGCTCTTTGCCACAGCAACGCAATCCCTGCCTTGTTGCAGCTGGTCTCTTGCTCCTTGACCCTTGGACCGTCACCTTCGTGACGCCTTGCTCCTTGACCCTCGACCTTTGCATTTGTGATGCCCTGTTTCCCAGCCTTCGGTTCCTCATTTTCGCACCTTCCTGCTGCTTGACCCTCAGCCCCACGCCACCTGGACTTTCAGTCCTGCTTCCACACCACCATCTTGCCCCTGGTCCTGACATCCTTAGTGGAGACTGCTACCTCCCGCCGACCAGACCTTGACGCAGTGCATGTACACAATTTGGATGGCAATGCCTATCAACTTCGGGGGACCGTGGCCCGCTCAAATATTTTATTGGGGGGAACCGAAGGGACCTTGGCTCCTATGAGTGATACTCCAGGCTGTTAGTTTCCAAAAACAAACCAACACGCATCTTTTGCCTTTTGTTCACACAGTGTTTTTGAATACCTTTTCCTAAGAGTCTGAGATCCCCTTTCCGTCACATTTCCAGCCCAGTATTTTGTAATGACACTCCAAAAACAGAGGGAAACAGTGGGAGGTATCTGGTTCCAGCTGAGCCCGCTCAGGCTCATAAACCATTTTCTGGTTGCTCCTGAGAACTATCCCCAGCTCCTGGACTTTTCTCAATGACACTTCATTAGCCACATCTCGCCTCTCGATCATCTGACCTTTTGGACAGTCCAGCAGCTCACTTGCACTAAGCTAACTCTCCCCACCACTGCCAAAGTTTGGATTTGTAGTTGAAACCAAGCAGGTGGCTTGAAGGCAGCTGTGAAAAGCTGAGCGGTCATAAAAGTGCAAGCTGTCCATTCAAAGAGAGCCATCACTGTGCAAGTGTCTAAACCAGACAGTGCTCTCCAGAGTTTATTGGACTACAGCTCCCATCAGCCCTAGCCAACACAGTCAATGGTGAGAGGTGATGGGAGTGGAGTCCAGCAGTATCTGCAGGGAGCAAGTTGAGGAAGGCAGATCTAAAGCAGCAATCCCCAGCGCTCTCCACTGGTTGGGCTTACGAATCAGAGGACGGAAATGAGAGGAACTGGAAGATGTGTGAGTGCCTGGAGGCGGTTGGAGGATGGATGGCAGCTAACAGATTGAGGTTGAATCTTGACAAGACAGAAGTACTGTTTTGGGGGAACAAGGGGTGGGCAGGTGTGGAGGACTCCCTGGTCCTGAATGGGGCAACTGTACCCCTGAAGGAACAGGTGCACAGCCTGGGAGTCATTTTGGATTCACAGCTGTCCATGGAGGCACAGGTCAATTCTGTGTCCAGGGCAGCTGTCTGCCAGCTCCATCTGGTATGCAGGCAGAGACCCTACCTGCCCGTGGACTGTCTCACCAGAGTGGTGCATGCTCTGGTTATCTCCCGCTTGGATTACTGCAATGCGCTCTACATGGGGCTACATTTGAAGGTGACCTGGAAACTACAATTAATCCAGAATGCGGCAGCTAGACTGGTGACTGGGAGCGGCTGCTGAGGCCACATAACACCAGTCTTGAAAGACCTACATTGGCTCCCAGTACATTTCCAGGCACAATTCAAAGTCTTGGTGCTGACCTTTAAAGCCCCAAACGGCCTGGGCCCATTATACCTGAAGGAGCATCTCCACCCCCATCATTCTGCCTGGACACTGAGGTCCAGCGTCGAGGGCCTTCTGGTGGTTCCCTCACTGTAAGAAGTTACAGGGAACCAGGTAGAGGGCCTTCTCAGTAGATGTCAAAGGAATAAACAACTATCTGACATTTAGAAGACATCTGAAGGCAGCCCTTCTAAGGGAAGTTTTTTAATGACTGATGTTTTAATGTATGCCTTTCCTTTTCTTCATCCTAGCCCTGGCCCAATTTTCTCTCTCCTTGAGTGGCTGGGCTAAGAACCTCAAGAGGAGGTGACTATTGCAGCCACAGCTCCATCATCTTGTTTCTGGTATCAATCCTCACCCCTACATGGGACCAAATCTCAGCCTCCACTCTGGCCTTAAACTGGAGTTGACATCTGGCTAGGTTGGTCACAGTGTCAACTCCAGAGAGAAAGGGACAGAGTCACAAGCCTTCTAATTAGCCCAGTCTGGCTCAGTGTTCAGGGGGTTTGCATGCAGGGGCCCAATTGATAGGGGACATTCAGGAATATTTCATTCATTAATCAATAAAATAATATGGCCGCCCTAGATGCCCTTCTAGTATATCTAGAAGGAAGCTGAAAACCAGGCCTGTGCACAGTCCCTATTCCTCATCCCCTGATCCAGTTCAGAGACTGATTTGGCACAGTGGATCAAGCCCAATCTGATCTGGGACAATCCGGTCCCGACCTGACATGAGCCTTCAACCCAACTGGGAACCTTGCAGAGCCTTAAGTTTAATTAAGATTTTTAATCCTAATGAAATGTGGTTGGTGTGAGGGGGGGAGAAGGAGATTCAGGCAGAGACTCTCGCCTGTGACTCCTTCGCCCCACCCCACATGTGGGTTTTAAACACAAATTAAATAGATTCCTGCATTGCAGGGGGTTTGGACTAGATGATTTTCGTGGTTCCTTCCAACTCTGTGGTTCTATGTGGTTGGTTTCAAGGAGGGGGGAAATAACAACAGGTGACAGTCTCCTTCTTCTGCTCCTTGCCATTGGCCATATACTGCATTTAATTTGGGTTAAAAACCTGATTAAACATGCAGTTACATACCTGCCAAGTTCTTCTCTGAAAAATAAGGGACCGAAAGTAGCATACCGGAAGTAGCGTGGTGGCCATTTTGGAACTGGGCGGAGCATGCTCAGAAGTGACTTTTGATGCTGCTGTGCCCAGTTCCAAAATGGCCACCGCACCAGAAGTCACGCTGCAGCCATTTTGGAACTGGGCAGAGCAGCATCAAAAGTCGCTTCTGAGCATGCTCCGCCCAGTTCCAAAATGGCCGTCGCGCCAGAATAAACCGGGGAAAAACAAAAAAAAATCCAATTTTTTCGGCTGGGGACAGCTGGAAAAACGGGGGTTTCCCAGGGAAAACGGGAGACTTGGCAGCTATGCTACCCAACCACCACCACCCCTTTGGAGTCCTTAGTGGACCTTACATGATCTGGGGCTCTCTGAAACCACTCCATTGCACACCCCTATTGAAAACACCTGTTATTGTTTTGACATATGGGGCCAGGTCAGAATCACCCTTCAAATGTCCAAAGAAATCATATTGCGTGAGGGTTGGCACAGTTATCACAATCCCAACCATATCTCCAGGAAATGTGCAAAGGAGGGAGTGGTTTTCAACACTGATTGGTGAAAGCTGACGCGGTAGCAGATTTTTCCAACCTTCACCAGACCATTTGAGAGTGCGTTGTTAACATTTCCGGGCGTATCTCTGACTCCATCAACATTCTCAGACATTCGCAAGGGGAGTCAGAAAATGGCAACACCTACCAGTGGCCAATAGCAATCACAGGTCTTTATAGTAGCCTTATGTTACAAATCAAAAAGTTTCTGCCAAGTTAAAATGATGCTGTGAGGGACAGGGGATATCGCGAAGTCCCTCCCCTCCTGAGTTCAAGCCCGTCCCCGAGCAAAGGGGAAAGCAGGGAGAGTTCCGATTCCAGTGGGGAAGCAGGAAGTCGTGTCCGAGGCTCAGGCAAGGTAGAGGAGCCAGGGTCCCAGGTGGGACAGGAAGGGGCAAGTAAGGGGGGAAGACCCATCCCCCCAACTCCAGAATTACGCAGGAAGAGGAGGGGCAAGAGGATGGGTCTGCCAAAGCTTTTGTGTTGGAGAAAGACGCGCCAAAAGCCATTAGGAGGTTCTGAAACCGACTGACAACATCGCTCCGTGTAAATAGCAATGACTTGAGCACTGTAAATACGCAGCACCAATAAAAGAATAAAATGCAGAGCTGCGTAGCGTCGTTACTCTGAAGTAGTCCACTCCGGCCACTGTGACAGCAACCTCCTAATCATTTTTGGGCTACTTTGGAGTTGCCGGGATGAGCGTGTCAGAGGCGGAGAAGTGGCGGCAGATCGCTGAGCAAGCCCAGCTAGAACTGCAACAGCTGTCGCTGCAGGCGCAGGGAGAATTGAAGGCAGCTAAAGAGGAGACTAAGAAGGTCCAGGACGACCGGCTACAACTTGCGGAACAGGTGAGAGAGCTCCAGGAAAAAGAGCAGCATTTAAGGGCGGTGGCGGTAGACCTCCAAAACAAGCTGGATGCAGAGAAAAACAAGGCGGGAGGGGCACCCCAAGTCCAAGTGCTGCCAGGAAGGAGAGCCGGGACCCTAGTAAGCAAGTTCAATGGAGACCCGAAGGAGTTTCAGGGCTTTGAGACTGAGATTGTGTATGCTCTTGAGCTGCACCACGATGAGTTCCCTGATGATGAGCACAGAGTAGCGTTTATTGTGGAGCACCTTACAGGGGCGGCCAGGGAGTGGCTAAGACCGTTAATTGCAACAAGGAATCCTTGCATGAAGAATGTCAAACTATTTCTAGAAGGTTTGAAAACGATGTATTCGTCCGATAGTCATATGGACCAGACTAAGGAGGAACTTCATAATTTACGCCAAGGAAATATGACAGTTCGCGCGTATTGGGCGAAATTCACCATGCTGGTGCACAGATTGGGGTGGGATCTGGAGTCTGCCCCAATGCAAGCGGCGTTTTACTGGGGGTTGCATGAGGAGGTGAAGGATGAGCTCTCGAGAGGTCCAAAGCCCAGTAATATGGATCAACTGAGCAAAGCGGCTCTGGCGGTGGGGGTGAGGCAGGAATCCAGATGGAGCGACAAGCAAGCAACGCGCGCAAAGCGGGCTTGGTTCCCACGGTCGCAGGAGAAGCCACTCCCTCAACAACCCTTTCAAGCCACGCCTGGGGCCAGTCAGGACCAGGAACCCATGCAGATTGATAGCGCGCGTGCGCGGGCTTTTCAAACCCCAGCGGCGCCAAGACGCAAGGAGGGAAGGGGTGGGAATTGCTTTCTCTGCAACTCCCCCCAGCATCTCGTCAGAGACTGCCCACATCGCAGGGAGTGGCAAGGAAAGGCGGGAACGGTTGTGCCCTCCCCCACTGACGCAGCACCACAGCAGGGAAACGGGAAAGCCTGGCTGCAGGAGACAAGGGGCGGCAGCCAGGCACAGTCAGCAGACAACAGCCCCAGCCCACCCACCCGCACAGAGAGGAGCAGAGCCAGCCCACCCCTCCCAGAGCAGGAGTGGTTCTAGAAGTGACGCTCACGCTCCCAAATGGCTATCCATTGACGGTCCTCGCCCTAATTGACAGTGGTGCCTCAGCCAACTTCTTCTCGAGAAACTTTGCAGAAGAGCACCAGATCCAGCTTCTGCAGCTGGATTTTCCTCTGCACGTGGCAACCATTGACGGCAGAGAGCTGCTGGGAGGGGCCATCACTCATCAAACCCCCCCCATGAGAATGACGGTTGGAAGGCACTCAGAGACACTGGCATTCAACGTCACCACCATCTCAGACCCCCCAATCGTTTTGGGCATGAGCTGGCTGGCGCGCCACGACCCCTCCATAAGTTGGCATCAGAGATGCATCACTTTTGGATCGGACTTTTGCCTGGAACATTGCATGCAGCACCAACCAGGGGAGGGGCCTCCGATAGCCACGGTGGCCACCATGCACGTCAAAGGGGGTGAGGCGATACCCAAACCATACTGGGACCTGCAGGAGGTCTTCAGTGAAGCGGAGTCCGACCACCTGCCCCCACACAGGCCTTTTGACTGCCAGATCAACCTGGTGCCTGGGGCAACTATACCCCCAGCCAAGCTGTACGCCATGTCAGACCAGGAACTGGAGGATCTGCGCGCTTTTATCGACAAGAACCTCAAGCGGGGGTTCATCAGAGAAAGCAAGGCAGCAGGGGGCAGCCCGGTCTTCTGGGTGGACAAGAAAGACACGCAACAGCGCCGTCTTGTGGTGGATTTTAGACGGCTGAATTCGGTGACAGAGCCAGTGGCTTTCCCCATGCCCAGAGTGGATGATCTCCTGACAGCGGCACGCAGAGGCAAGATTTTCACCAAGCTAGACCTGAGGGGGGCGTACAACTTGATCAGGATCCGGGAAGGCGATGAGTGGAAAACCACGATGTTCACGCCTCTGGGCTCTTTTGAATATCTGGTGATGCCCTTCGGGTTGCAAGGGGGCTCAGCATGCTTCCAGGCCTTCATGCACCACGTCCTGGGGTCCCTACTCTTCAGGAAATGCTTGGTCTTTCTGGATGACATCCTTATTTACTCCAACGACCCAGTGCAGCACGTGAAGGACGTCAGGGAGGTGTTACAGCGCCTGAAGGAGAACCACCTGTATGTGAAGCTGGAGAAGTGCAAGTTTCACACCAAGGAGGTGGACTTCCTGGGCTACAAGCTGTCAGACAAGGGGCTGGCAATGGACAAGGACAAGGTGCAGACCATCCTGGACTGGCACAGCCCCAGGACGCGCAAAGATGCCCAACGCCTACTAGGCTTTGCCAACTTCTACAGGAAGTTCATCAAGAACTTCTCTCGAGTTACGGCTCCCATCACTGACTGCCTGAGAGGCAAGCAGAAGTTCAGGTGGACACCAGAGGCGCAAGCAGCGTTCGAACGCCTCAAGAGGGTGTTCGCCTCAGACCAGAACCTGTTCCACGTGGTTCAGGACGCGCCCCTACGCATTGAAACAGATGCTTCTGATAAGGCTGTGGGCGCCATTTTGTTGCAACTGGACGCCAACAGAGAGTGGAGACCCTGTGCCTTCTTCTCCAGGAAGTTGACCCAGCCCGAGCGAAACTACACAGTTTTTGATCGGGAACTTCTTGCGATCCACGCGGCGTTCCAGCACTGGAGACACTTCCTGGTGGGCGCCAAGCACCCCATCCAGGTGTGCACAGACCACAAGAACCTGGAGTTCTGGAGAACTGCCAGGGTGCTCAACCAGCGGCAGATACGGTGGGCGGAGTTCTTCTCGAACTTCAACTTCTCCATACACTACATCCCAGGAGAGCAGAATGTCAGGGCGGATGCCCTCTCCCGCAAGCCAGAGTACATGGAGGAGGAGGCGCCACCAGCCCCAAGGCACATTTTCCCCCCGTCGGCATGGTCCTGCGGAGCAGCAGTGGTGAGCGAGGCAGAACTCACAGCACTGACGGCAGCGGATGAATTTGCCAACCGCATCTTCAGAGAACTGAGAGGGGGGAGGGAGCAGGCAAAAGACTTTGCAGAACGCAGAGGGCTGCTTTTCTACAAGGGTGCGCTGTACCTACCCACCACCCAGCTTCGACGTACGGTCCTCAAGCAGATGCACGACAACCCTACAGCGGGGCATTTTGGAAGGGACAAGACCACTCACCTAGTCATGAGACACTTCTGGTGGCCAGGGGTGAGGGAAGATGTTCGAGACTATGTAAGGGGCTGTACCACCTGCCAGCGGGCGAAGGTGGTCAGAGCAGCGCCACCAGGGTTGCTGGAGCCCTTAGCCACACCACACAGGCCGTGGGAAGTGGTGTCCATGGACTTCATCACAGATCTGCCTTCGTCCAGGGGTAAGACTGCAGTGTTGGTGGTGGTGGACCTCATGTCCAAAATGTGTCACTTTATACCGTGTGCCAGGGCAGTCTCGGCAGAAGAGACAGCCAAACTGTTTGTTGATCACATTTTCAGACTGCATGGATTACCTTTAAGGGTTATTTCGGATCGTGGCCGCCAATTTGTTTCCAGGTTCTGGCGGCGGCTCATGAACCTCCTGCAGGTGGAGGTCAGCTTGTCGACGGCTAGACACCCGCAGACCAACGGACAAGCGGAGAGGGTCAACGCCATTCTGCAGCAGTACCTGAGATGCTACGTCAGCCAGCGGCAAACGGACTGGGTGGATCGCTTGCCACTAGCAGAATTTGCCTACAACAATGCAGTGCACGTCTCCACAGGGGTGTCGCCCTTTAAGGCCAATTACGGGCGCGACCTCAGATCTTTCCCAGAGAGGGAGAGGGAGGAGGAGGAGGAGGGCCCACAGGCTGAGGATTGGGCAGAGGAACTGGAGACGGTGCACCAGCAGCTCAGAGAACACTTGGAGAGGGCCAAGGAAGCGTACAAAAAGGGGGCAGATCGCCACAGGCGACAAGGGGAGGTCATCAGGGTGGGGGACAAGGTGTGGTTGTCCTCGGAGGGCCTTCCCACCAGAGGGAGGTGCAAAAAGCTGGCACCCAAATGGCTGGGCCCCTTCACGGTCACGCAACAGGTCAACCCGGTGGCATACAGGCTGGCACTGCCAGAGGACATGAGGGTGCATCCAGTGTTTCATAGATCGCTGCTGTCGCCGTACAGGGAAAGCAGCAGGCTCAGAGACAGCGAACAAACCCCCGAGGGAGGGGGGGAGAGGGAAAGCAGGGAGCAACTCAATGAGGCCACGGCCATCCTGGATTCAAGGTGGGGGGTGGGGGGCCTGGAGTACCTCATGGCATGGGAGGATGCTCCACCGTCCCAGAATGAATGGGTTCCCGCCACTCAGATACAGGAGGAATTCTTGGTGGAAGAATTTCACGCCCTCTTTCCCCACAGACCCAAGCCCTGGCACATGGAAAGGGAGGGGGAGGAGGAGGAGGCACGGGAGAACAGCTCACCATGGCGCTGGGAAGCGGAGTTTGAGGAACCAGAGGATGAGGTATGGGTGTCGCCAAGATCCACCCAGTCAGAGGAAGGAGCAGATTGGCAAAACATTTTTACCCCCACCAGCTCTGACGCCACGGACTTTTTGGGATTCCCGTCCTCCCAGGCGGAAGGGGGGGGCTCGCAGGACTGGGGGGAGGTGTTCACACCAACGGGCTCGGAGAGCACCGAGTTTTTAGGCTTCCAGTCGTCACCGACACATGGGGGGGGCCTGGGGAGGGGTGAAGGAGAGCTTGGGAGGGGGGTGGATGTGAGGGACAGGGGATATCGCGAAGTCCCTCCCCTCCTGAGTTCAAGCCCGTCCCCGAGCAAAGGGGAAAGCAGGGAGAGTTCCGATTCCAGTGGGGAAGCAGGAAGTCGTGTCCGAGGCTCAGGCAAGGTAGAGGAGCCAGGGTCCCAGGTGGGACAGGAAGGGGCAAGTAAGGGGGGAAGACCCATCCCCCCAACTCCAGAATTACGCAGGAAGAGGAGGGGCAAGAGGATGGGTCTGCCAAAGCTTTTGTGTTGGAGAAAGACGCGCCAAAAGCCATTAGGAGGTTCTGAAACCGACTGACAACATCGCTCCGTGTAAATAGCAATGACTTGAGCACTGTAAATACGCAGCACCAATAAAAGAATAAAATGCAGAGCTGCGTAGCGTCGTTACTCTGAAGTAGTCCACTCCGGCCACTGTGACAGATGCCATTACAATTCTACCCGTCCTCAGGCAATCTGGAACTGGCATTTTTGCATCGTATTCTTGCCCTTTTTAAAATTGCCAGCAATGATTACATTTTGGCAGCAAACAGAGTTTCATCAGTTTCTGGTCTGTTTAAAATAAAAGATCTGTATCTTTAAGATGAGGCGGAATAGTTTGCTTTGGGAACAACCAATCGCATGGCCTTTTATGAGGATAGGACCATTACAGCGACATCTTGTGACTAACCCATTTAATGGTGGAGCCAGGAGTTTCCTGCGTCCGTTGTACTTTCATTTAAGATAGACAATAAACTTCTTGTCTAGGTTCTCTCGACTTGGAGTGACCTCTAAGCCTTCCATGACACATTTTATTTCTTCTTCTTTTTCCATGTACGAACTTGCTTTGAAGTTCTCGGCCCAACCCAGACAGCCTTTGAGTGTTGGGATGCTCAAGAAGCTCAAAACTGAAAGAGTGTAGCAGCAGTGCCCTTTCACAAACTTGGAGGCAAAGAGGGAAGGGGGTGTGGTGAAGGAACCGGCAAAATGAAAAATAGCCATCTTAAGTATGAGAACTACAAACGGGCACTACCAGATGATGCTCGTTCAGCTCCCAAGTCTAACTAAAACTTAACCTTTCCCTTGTTTGGGCCTCTCATGTGAGACTGTGATGTAACAGCATCAGGCTTTTACAAACAGGAAATCATATTTGAAGGCCATGGCATGTGTGGTATTTTTTTTAAAAGGTCACTTTGCTTTTTAATAGAGCCCTGTACTTTTAACTGTATTTCCCTCCCGATTCATTCTTCCGCTAATCTATTTTTAAAAACGATATACCTTCCAACGGGAGGCATAGTAATGTAATTCGTAAGAAAATGAGTGACTGATAAACATCCAATTTTTTGTGTGTGTGTTCTAGTCCAAAAGTTAATCCAGCGCTGATCAAATCCCTTTGCAAGAGGCAAGCATAAATTGTTGCTGATGTGTGTTTCAGATCCTTTTGCACGCAACACAGGCCCACTCTATTCAAGCATTCGAGCCATCATTTAGGAAAGGCCATTTACAGTGGTACCTCGACTTACAAATGCCTCGACTTCTGAAGGTTTCGACTTCCGAAGTCCGCTAACCCGGAAGTATTTTCGTCGTGCGCACGTTCTGCACCTGCGCAGAAGCGGCGCGCGCGGTCTGCGTATGCGCAAAGCACAAAAATCACGCTTTGCACATGCGCAAAATGGATGCTTCGACTTACAAAGGATTCGACTTCCGAAGAGCGCCGCGGAACGGATTGCCTTCGTAAGTCGAGGTACCACTGTACATGTTCAGAAGTTTCAGGCTGTATGTACTTAATAAGGCACATTTATGATACTGAACTGAAAACTGGATAGTACTAGAAGATGGCACAGTGACAGGAGTGATTTGCCTTAGACAAGCGTTCTTCAATTCTGGGTCCCCAGATGTTAGCAAGCTTAGCCAATGGCCAAGAATGATGAGACTTGTAGTCTCGGGTGAAGCACACTGCCTTGAACAGGGGTCAGCAAACTTTTTCAGCGGGGGGCCGGTCCACTGTCCTTCAGACCTTGTGGTGGGCCGGACTATATTTTTTTGGGGGGGTGAACAAATTTCTATGCCCCAGAAATAAGCCAGAGATGCATTTTAAATAAAAGAACATATTCTACTCATGTAAAAACATGCTGATTCCTGGACCGTCCATGGGCCGGATTTAGAAGGCGATTGGGCTGGATCCGGTTCGTGGCCTTGAACCATCCAAAAGGAGGAGAACTAATACCAAATAGTGAGTGGAAGTAGCCGCATGCGTGCAATGTCATGATGCCCCACCCTCCGGTTTTGTCGCCCAGGTGATGCTGTAGTCTGCACGCGTGTGTGCCGCCCCCGGTACCAGCTGGGGTAGGAACGCCACTGGCCCCCTCCCCTCCTCCCTTCACAGCTGTAGAGCGTAGAGCTGAGAAACGGAGGGAACAATTGGAGGCAGCTGCAGCTCGTAAGAGGCGTGGTGATGAGCCAGCTACTTAAAGAAGGACGGCTGCTCCCTTTGCTAGCACTTGCAACTGCTGTGCTGTAGCGCATGGTTGTCCTTGCTTGTCCTGTTCCTGATTCCAGTGTACCTGACTTCAGCTTCTCCTGACCCTGGTACTGATACCTGACCTCAGCTGGTTACTGACGCGGACTGCTCCTGACTTTGGCTTCGCCTGACCCCGTGCTGATACCCGACCTCGGCTGGTTCCTGATCTGGACGGTTGGACCTAGGCTCTAGCTGCATCCGACTGCTGTCTTCAGCACGCCAACCTGTTGGCGCCCTAAGGCAACTATGGGGTTGTGGCGCTCATCTCACTTTCAGGCGTTTGTCCACAGACAGCTCTCTGGGTCATGTGGCCAGCAGGACTAATGGAACACCGTGACGTAAGCCAGAGCGCACGGAAACGCCATTTACCTTCCCGCCGCAGCGGTACCTATTTATCTACTTGCACTTCTACCTGCTTTTGAACTGCTAGGTTGGCAGGTGCTGGGACAGAGCATGGGAGCTCACCCCATTGTGCAGATTCGAACCGCCAATCTTCTGATCAGCAAGCCCAAGAGGCTCAGTGGTTTAGACCACAGCGCTACCCACATCCCTGCCATGGTGAAGTGAAGGAACAGGACTGTACTGCATGATGCAGGAGCTATGGGTTTTTTCTCCCACTGCAAATATATGAATGAACTATATGTTAAGAACACATTTTAGGTTGCAATCCTATACACACTTACCTGGAAATAAGGTCAATGGATTGCATTTTTAAAAAAATCTAAAGTGCATCCTAATCAATGTAACTCAATCTCCTGCTCATATAAGAAATGCAAAATAATTTATTATGTTTAATATCATGATTAATAACAACCACATTTATTTGTTGCCTATCTATAAAATGTCTCAAAGTGACTTACAACTGTAAACAGAAGTTTAAAACAGCATATTCACCTAAAGGTCCCATCCCACAATATTATAAAGAGGACAAAGAAGTAATAATAGATTGTGGTAAAGGACCAGCAGAGTTTCAAGGTTCTGCCTTTGTAAAGATTTATCTGAAATAAAATAAAAAGTCAATGCTTTTCTTCCAGATTTTTTTTTTTAATAAAGAAACAATGAGCTAGCCCGCATTGCTTATTCCTTCAAAAAACCAATCTGGTTGGCCGTGACCTCTTAAAAAAAAATATCTAGTTAGTATGTTAATCTCCAAAACAGCCACACTGTCAACAGCGAGTAATGTTGTGAATTGTACAAGCGTACTTGAGTTTTCTCTCTCTCATGCACACAGAGTGTCCAGGGAGCTATTAAACGCATACACATGGCTAATTGCATGCTGTGGTATAATGAGGTGAGCTTTAGGAATGGCAAAGTTTTCCACTCCCTGCATTTACAGGTGATGTCTGATGCCCTGTATAGAATAACAAGAAGTTGTGAGAGTTCCCGAGAGCATGGCGTGATTCATTCAGTTGCAGACATTCTGGAATAGAACCCTTTGAGACACGCCAGCAGCAAAGAGGAAGGGCTCTTTGGCAAAAGGATCTCGCTTTTCCCTTCCCCATACCCCAACAAAACATTCTAAACATATTTTCCCACTTTCCAAATATCAATTCTGTTTCCACTTTTCCCCACCTAGCCTACACACACACCCTTCCCCACCTCCCACCCCCGTGTGTCTTTGTGCTTTTCCTTGAAGTGGAAAATGACCTTTATGTCTGATCTTGACATTCTAATCGAAATAATTCACCAATGCCAATGACGTCTGCTGCCCAAAACAATAACCGAGAGAGAGAGAGAGAACATTTGGCAGCCTCAAAAAGAGCAGAATTGGCTATCAAGGTATGCCTTGTCTAGGCACACAGCCCTACCGTACCAATACTGCTGGCCACACGACTAAGCATCTTGATCCTGCCTACTCCTCCCCAAAGATTACTTGCTCAGAGACACAACAAGAAGGAGATGCTGCTGGCACCTGCCCCTGGATGGAACTGGTGTGGTAGCAGCAGATGATATTTTTTGAAGCGGTGGGGAGGGAAGAGGAAGCGTGCTCAAATTGAATTAGTTTAATGTGTAGGATTAAGCCTAATGGTGAGCAGCTGGTTTATATACTTACCTAAAACCATAAGGGGCTGGCTAGATCAAACCAAAGACCTATCTCTTCCACCGTTCCAACAAGGTCAGCCAGATGTTTCTTGTACGCTCACAAGCCAAACATGAAGACTGCTGCTGTTGTGAAGTCCCTTGTTCCTCCCCGGTATCTTGTGTTCTGAAGTCTAATGCTTCTGAATATTGGTGTGTTTGCTGAATTCATGCCTCTCACAAAGAATGGCTCACAGGAATCTTCGTGGGTGGCTTATATGACAATGTGAAGGACCATGACTCAATGGTCCAACCTGTAATGATCTCAGGCAGGCAAGCAAGCCCCAATAAGAAGTAATGACTCTCCAGCAGTTTTATGTGTGTTTATTTACACACACAAAAACCCCACATCCATAGCACGGCTCCTCACCTGCTCGCATTGACAATAGTTGGTCAGTCTGAATCTCCGCTCCTCGCGCAGCAGGAAGGACACCAAATTCCCGCCCTTCCCCTCTTGCCCTTCTGTTGCCCTCTGGTCTTATCCAGTCTCCTAGAATGGGGACTGAGAGGCTGGTCTTCCCCCTCCCCACTTTCACTTGACACAGTCTCAGTACTCTGCTTATCTGCTGATTGCCTAGCAATGCTCTGGCTGCCTCCCAACTCTCCCACTTCTTGAGAGCTAACAGCATCCTCTATGGGATGGGGGGGGGTTGAACTGCCCCTTCTCGGCTCTGTCAGCCAGCTCTCATCTGCAGAGTCAGTCCCCCTTTCACTTAGCTCATCTTCTGACTCTGACTCTTCCCCTGCGCTCTGGTGAGCTACATTTCTGACACAACCCATGCTTTGATTGGAAATGGTTCAGTCCCCATCATCTCCAGGAAAGACTTGTTCTGGAGAGCCACTGCCAGTCAAGTGTGTAGACAGCACCACTGAAATAAATGGACCAATGGTCTGGCTTGGTAAAAGGCACCTTCCTATAGATGTAAAATATGAGCAATAGATGATAGATAGAGATAGATAGAGATAGAGATATCTCAAAACATCAGAGGAGCAATGTATGAAATGTAACCATAAAATCCATACTAAGGAAGTCCCATTGATCTGTCATAGCTGATAGCCCTACACTCCATGAATCAAGGTATATTCAGGTATTCTTTTAACTCATGTAGGAACGCTTCAGTTTATGAACAGACTTATGGAACCAATTACACCCATGCTTCGTGTTAAGTACGCTTCAGGTTGAGTACTCCACGGACCCATCTGGAACAGGTCAATCCGCTTTTCATTACTTTCAATGGGAAAGTTCACTTCAGTTTATGAACGCTTCAGTTTAAGTACTCCGCGGACCCGTCTGGAACGGATTAATTCACATTCCATTACTTTCAATGGGAAAGTTCACTTCAGTTTATGAACGCTTCAGTTTATGAACAGACTTCCAGAACCAATTGTGTTCATAAACCGAGGTACCACTGTATGACCTTTCGTGTGCATGCACACTTCTTCTGAAGAAGTGTCTCCTTTTATGCGTACCAACATTAAAACTAAAAACCAATAGGAAGAACTAAGAACAGGAGATTATTTTATTTTACTATATTCACAGGTGATTGATTCCTTTGGATTGACATGAGCAATACATTTCTTTTAGGCATCAGCTTCCTATTCAGTCAGAGTGGGGGTGGAGGATGAACTTTTCAGAAACATAAATACAGTGGTACCTCTAGTTACAAACTTAATTCGTTCCGTTGGTCTGTTCTTAACCTGAAACAATTCTTAACTAGAGGCGTGCTTTCGCTAAAGTCCCTTCTGCCGTAGAAGGAGGGGAGGTTGTGGGCACCACGAACCCTCACACGTGCTGGGGGGCTGGCTGCCATCCTCCCAGCCCATTGGCTGGCTCCCGGACGCAGCGCTCCCTTGGCGCGTCCAATCTGGACGCTCCAGGGGGGTGTGGCTCACTGATTTAAACAAGCGCGCGGCCGGGGGTTCAGCCTCTCTTTCCTGACCCCCAGCCGCTTCGTTTTTCCCACCCACCCTCCCTTTAGGCAGGGCTCTCCTCTTGACATTGCTATGGACCTCGGTCGGTCGCCGTTGAGGGGCCTGGTAGGAATTTCCCCACTTGGCAAATTGGCTCTGGCCGGGTGGTTTTCGCCTACCTCGTAGCAACTCGTCACAACTTTGGTTTTTGACGGTAGGCATTGGATTATCTCTGAAAGGTTACAGGTGTGGGGGGGGAGGTTGCTGCCATCACCTCCCCCAAAATGCTGAAGGGTACTCCCTTAAGGAGTCCGGGAGCGTGGCCATGTCTGAAGCCGTGGTAGGTGAGGGCCTAAGGCACGCCCCCTAGTGGCGGCCCCAGGGTGAGTTCCTAGTTGATCTGCATCACAGGGCTCACCCAACGGTGGTTAACCCTTCACAGGCTGCCAGCAGAGCGGGCTGGAGTTGCATATAGATGGTTAGATCCAATGCCTAAGCCGATACCTCTCTACATCCATAATCAATAAAGTTGTGGCCTTTTACGCCCATTAACCTTATGCAAGGTGTCCTGTGTCTTTATTTATTCTGGGAGGGATCGGGGTATCGCCACACAATGGGGCCTCTTGCTGCCGCTGCGCCACCGGCACACAATTTCCGTTCTCATCCTGGGGCAAAGTTCTCAACTCAAGGTAACTTTTCCAGGTTAGCAGAGTTTGTAACCTGAGGCGTTTGTAACGAGGTACCACTGTATGTCTTTACAAATGTAGTTAAAGTCATGCTCTACATCTTAAGACAGCTAAAGCAATAAAGTAGGGTACACAAGAACAAAGGAAAACAAATCTCCATTCTTAGAATTTAGAAATCAGTGTGACCACAGATTCTATTTTGCTGTTTTTACAGAGTTTGTCACAGAAGTCTTGCAAAATCTACTTAATGCCCTCTTTTTTTCTGATTGCCTTGGATGTGATTCTGAAACCTGCTTTCTGGTACTGAAGCTTCTTTCATGGTGAAATGAAGTTATAGCTCCATCTTGAATGATGCTCCTGACAGATCTCATGCAGAGGCACTGATAACCAGAATAAAGTGTTTCTCAAGGACGTAATCCAGTATGCTTTGCCATATGGAATGAAATCCCATACTGCTATCGTCAATATCCTTTTGGGGGGAACTTAATATGAGGAATAAAGTGATCATAAAAAGGTGTGATTGAGATGAAATGTCAGCACTGTGTGAACCTTCAGTGAATAATTTAATGACACATATTGGGCTGGTATCAAACAAACCTGGCCAGGATTATGAAAATCAGATTTTAATACGAAAGGCGATGCCCAGCTTTAGACTGCTGAATAAAATGGATCTGTCTGCTCTCGTCAAGAATGAACACAACATGGGGACAAAGTTCAAGCAAACACATTTACCATGTTCACCATGGCAAGTGGGGAACCACTTGCCAAGTATAGTAATTTAATTCACTGAAATTGTAAATGCTTGTATGCATTAATGTGTGTTTAAATTTGATTGGTTGGCAACTGAATTCTAGAGAGTTCTCTAGTGGTTTTCGTGTGATTGGCTAACATTGGTCACATGGAAAGTATCTAGTGAAGGAGAGATTCCATTTTTTGTGAAACAAGAGGATTGTGTTTTAGAATCCACTGTGAACACTGCCAAGTTGAATAGAGTGTTGGAGTGTTTCTTCTCTGCTTGAAAGAAAGAGAGCAAACTGCAGGAGAAGGTAAAAGTGGAAATCTCTCCTAGGAGCTGCTAATGGAGATACGGAAGGCTGAGTGCCGAGCTCTGGAAAGGGAAGAAAATACAGTTGTTTGGAAGTTAGAAGAGACTGTAAGCCCATGCTTAGAGAAGCGTGTGACTGTAAATAAGATGCTTTAATTCATCTACAACCATAAGTTTATGCAAGTAAAGCTTTTGAATGCTAAAGTCTGGACATTCGTTTAATTTCCCAAGAAGGCTGTCAGTCATATATATGAACTGATGTTTTTAGCTGCAATTTCACTACTCTTACACTCAACGCCACTCTCTGGTGAGTGTAATGAGCAGAAATCTTTCTTCCCAACTTTGAAGCCGCAGAGATGGATGGGGCTGCATGAGTGGCTGCGTGGTGAGTCCCACCACCAACTCAGCTCTGATGCCAGGAGGAAGATGGAGGAGTTGTTTGGGAGCTGAGTGGTGAAGACACCCAAAGGACCACAGCCATCCAAGGGCAAAAGAACAACTTCTCCCACCTGAACTGGCCTCTCCTGCTTTGGGCAACAGAGACTTTAAAATGCATGCTACCCCTTTGGGGAAGACCAGAGGCAGTGACAGATTTATGTATAACAGGCACCCCCAAACTGCAGCCCTCCAGATGTTTTGGCCTACAACTCCCATGATCCCTAGCTAACAGGACCAGTGGTCGGGGAAGATGGGAATTGTAGCCCAAAACATCTGGAGGGCCGAAGTTTGAGGATGCCTGATGTATAAGCTAAAGAAGCTATAGCTTAGGGCCCCACTCTCTTGGTCCCCCCAAAAAAGTTGCACTATTAATATACTACTTCTTAATTGTATTTCAGTTCTACAATTATTTTGATAAAATACATACTTTGTTATGTTCATAAATTAGGTCCATAAATTACCATATAGCGTATATTCAACACAAAAAACAGCGACAATTTGTTGTTGACAAAGGACAGCTAGACATATAAAAGGCCCCATTGCCTTCAGTAGCTTGGGGCCTCATCAAACCTAAATCCGGTCCTGACCAGAGGCATGTTAAGCACCGCTGCCTGAAGGTGTTCCAGGCACCGATAAGAAAGAGTAACATCAAAAAGGCTGAATAAAAAAATTCCTTCAGTAGCACCTTAAAGACCAACTAAGTTTTTATTTTGGTATAAGCTTTCGTGTACATGCACACTTCTTCAGATACACTTGAAACAGAAGAGCCAGACCCTTATGTATATGTAGAGGGTGGTGGGGGTGGGTGGGTGGGCATGGGTGATGGGCTGATAGGAGTGGTAAACCTGTTGATGGCTGTTAACGACTGCTGATGACTGCAATTGGTCCTGCGGGGGGGGGAGCAAGGGCTGAGGCGCTAAAGAAAGCTTGATCATGCATAATAAGATAAGAATCCTATGTCTTTGCTCATCCCAGGTGGCTCCACGGTTTTAAGCTTGGTAATGAGTTCCAATTCAGAAACTTCTCTTTCCAGTCTGTTTCTGAAATTTTTCTGTAGTAAAACAGCTGCTTTGAGATCTTGTATAGAATGTCCTGGGAGATCAAAAAGGCTGTACTGTGGTACCTCGAGTTACAGACGCTTCAGGTTACAGACTCCGCTAACCCAGAAATAGTACCTCGGGTTAAGAACTTTGCTTCAGGATGAGAAGAGAAATTGCACTGCTGTAGCGGCGGCGGGAAAACCCATTAGCTAAAGTGGTACCTGAGTTTAAGAACAGTTTCAGGTTAAGAACGGACCTCCAGAACGGAATAAGTTCTTAACCTGAGGTACCACTGTACGGGGAAGGGGTCCCCTGAGTATCTACTTTCTCACCCAACTCCAGAATGTAGCACTTCCTGACAAGAAAAGCTTGTGACCTTCGAGGCATTTTAGTTTAGAGAAAAGGCAAGTAAGCAAGTACACAACCGAGGTGTATCAAACGAAGCCTGCTGTGGAGAAGGTGGTTAGAGAAAAGTTTTTTTCTCCCTCTCTCATAACAAGTATGTGGAATGACTGCACTGGGGGGCTGAGAAAACAAGATACACAGCTGCCTCTTCCCACACAGAACTTCAGTGAACTTGTCTTCACAAGCCAGAGAGGAGATGCAAAGTGCATTCTTCATCCTCAGTGAATGAAGCGCGAAGGCTTCTGCAAGGCTCATTAGAGGCAAGACATGCAAGGGTGCTGTGGAAATTTGGGAGTGTCGGGATTGGGAACAGATGCTGGCGGTTTATTCTGGCAGCATGGCTGCCACAACTCTGCCTAGGCTTTCAAGTCTGAGGTTTAGCAGGCTGCACTATATCTAGGTTATGATGATATGGCCTCGTACTGTGAGACATACGGATCTGTCTAGCCGAGTCGTATTGTTGACTCTGATTGACAGCTGCTCTCCCACCCCCAGGTAGAAATCTTTCTCAAGTTGTAGGTGGTGGTGAATTAGCAGGTGGAGATGTGCATAACCAGGAGATTTATAAGGCAAAAAAGCAGAACAAGGTGAAATCTTTTGGAGGCGGGGTAACAAGCAGAACAGTGGCTAGTTGGCTAGACTTTAGACCTGGTAGAGCCACATTCAAATCCCTGTTCAAGTGCAAAGCATGTGTGTTCTGCTTTCTACACTAGAAGCTTCTCCAGATGACCTTTTTACCAAGCAGTCATCCAGATTTGCCTGCCTAAGCTAATATGGAGGTTAGACAATGTCTGTATTGAACATTCGTTATCATTTGGTGTCAGGTTCAGTGAATTCTGACCCTCCCCCCTCTCACAGCAGACAGCCAAGGAAGTAGACTAAGAAGCTTTCACCGAGTCTTTATTCAATATTCACAGTGAGCGGCCTCTGTACGCTGCCTCTTAAGTTAATGGCGTTGCTCCAACTGAGCTCCTCCCCGCTCCCTTCCTAGCAACAGCATTTCCCCTTACAGTGACCGCCAAGGGTTAATGGTCTCTGGGTCCTTTGCTCTTCCACTTTCAATGCACGCCGGGTTCCGGGAGACGGGAGGGTCAGAAATGCTCTCGAGTGACAACGTGTCAGCTGCCTGCTCTGTCTCTGCCCCCCTTCTCTTCTCCCAACACCTTCCAACTCTTCTGTTCACCTGTCTCTGAGCTGTGACCTTCCTCAAACTACTGCTGTGATTCAATACTGCCTCCTTCTTCTCTGGAAGGTTCGGGGGGACAGTCTTAACCATTCGTCCTCGGTCTCGTCCCCCTCAGTCCAGTCCCTGACATTTGGTAACATGAACGGTATATGAAAATAATACATACATCCTGATTTTCTTGACTGGTGGCGAGTGCATGAACTAATGGGACTAGCCTAGCTCCCTTAATGTTCTGGGCAGGATTTTTCCATGTACCTCAAGCATAGGCAAACTTTGCCCTCCAGATGTTTGGGGACTACAATTCCCATCATCCCTGACCACTGGTCCTGTTAGCTAGGGATCATGGGAGTTGTAGTCCCAAAACATCTGGAGGGCCCAGTTTGTGCCGGATGTACCTGCTTAGCCAGTTTCTCCACATTAAAAACATTCCAATGCCCTCCCCATTTTAGCTTAGCATAAGGTTACCAGTTGTTGTTGTTTTCAATGAATCTGGGGACACTTTTCAACTTCAATGGATTTTGTATGGGGGCTGATTTGTAAATCCGGGGACTGTCCCCAGGAAATGGGGACATCTGGTAACCTTAAAGGTAAAGGGACCCCTGACCATTAGGTCCAGTCATGACCGACTCTGGGGTTGTGGCGCTCATCTCACGTTATTGGTCAAGGGAGCCGGCGTACAGCTTCCTTTACGTTTAACCCAGAGCAACGGGCATGGCATTTATTCTTTTTCTGAAATATTAATTTTGCAACCATTTTTGCCCCCGCGAAAAGCATGACAAAGCTGCTTCTGGTGAACCAGAGCAGCGCACGGAAACGCCGTTTACCTTCCCGCTGTATTTATCTACTTGCACTTTGACGTGCTTTCGAACTGCTAGGTTGGCAGGAGCTGGGATCGAGCAACGGGAGCTCACCTCGTCGCGGGGATTCGAACTGCCGACCTTCTGATCGGCAAGCCCTAGGCTGAGTGGTTTAACCCGTAGCGCTACCCACGTCCCCTCGTAACCTTAGCTTAGCACTAATATTAACTGTATTGTGCCAGAAAGATGGTCGCTTTTTAAATGAATATCAACTCCAATATGATCATGTTGTTGGAACTGGTGGGCCCATAGATATTTTGACAGAATGCCCTTCCACTACTTAAAAAGGGGGTTAAATTAATTGTATTATTGAGATCTGCCTATAAACATCAGAGGATTGATGTGACACAGAGGCTGGCTATATGTTAAACAAACAAACAAACAACAAGATAGACATTGGATGATTTGGGTTCTCTCAAAGTTGTAATCAAATATCTGATCGACCAATGCGATGAAGCTGCGCGGGTTCAATATTTAGTGAACAAGGAATTGATCTTTTCATTTGAATTTTCTTTCCCACCCTTCCTCTGGGAAAATCCACAAATGTTTCCTGTGCGGTTCAGGTTTACCATGGTGTGCTGTTGTGCTTGTACAAGAGGGCATGTGCTTCAGCCAGGATGGCGAAACATCAGGCGGTAGGAAAGCCCAGAGTCTAGATGCAGATCATTGAAATAGATCAGTGAATGGCATTTCTCCTGCTCACAGGCTTGCGAGCTTTTCTTACCTCCTGTTCCCCCACCTAGTGGCACTGGCCTTTATAACATCACTTGTTGTCATGGGAATCAACACTTCAAGTAGTTACAGGTACAGGCTGGAGATTTGCAGGAGGAGGCAAGAGGGCCAACAGGCCACCCAAAGGACCTGATTTCTCAGTTAATAGAAGTCGCAAATTGGTAAGGACCCTTTCGGTGCCACTCTAATGCTGAGGAAATATATCGAAATGTATTTCTATTCCCCCAGCTTGATAGTTGGATGATAGGGAGCATATATAATATGACATATATCAGGGAAAGCCAATATGGGGACTTGCAAATGCATACCATCCAACATTTCTCTGATGAAAATAGGGACATTCTATTCAATCATAACAGTGATAATAATAATTCTACCCCATCTTTCTGACTGGGTTGCCCCAGCCACTCTGAGTGGCTTCCAACATATATCAAAACATAATAAAACATGAAGCATTTTTTAAAAAAACCTTCCCTCTACAGCAGGCATCCCCAAACTTTGGCCCTCCAGATGTTTTGGACTACAATTCCCATCTTCCCTGACCGCTGGTCCTGTTAGCTAGGGATCATGGGAGTTGTAGGCCAAAACATCTGGAGGGCCGCAGTTTGGGGATGCCTGCTCTACAGGGCTGTCTTCAGGTGGTTCAGGGGTCGCATAACTCCATACCCTCCAACATTTCTCCAATGAAAACTGTGGGTTAAACCACAGAGCCTAGGGCTTGCTGATCAGAAGGTCAGCGGTTTGAATCCCTGTGACGGGGTGAGCTCCCATTGCTCGGTCCGAGATCCTGCCAGTTCGAAAGCACGTCAAAATGCAAGTAGATAAATAGGAACTGCTACAGCGGGAAGGTAAACGGCGTTTCCGTGTGCTGCTCTGGTTCGCCAGAAGCGGCTTTGTCATGCTGGCCACATGACCTGGAAGCTGTATGCTGCCGGCTCCCTTGGGCAATAATGCGAGATGAGAGCCACAACCCCAAAGTCAGTCACGACTGGACCTAATGGTCAGGGGTCCCTTTACCTTTACCTTTTAAGGAAAGGCAGGACTTTCTGGGATCATATCACAAACTGGCATGAATCCTGGAGTATCCCTGGAAAATAGGAATACTTGGAGAGTCTGCAAATGTTGTTTGACTACAACTCCCATCATCCCTTGCCACTGGCCAGATTGGCTGAGGCTGTTGGGAGTTGGAGTCCAACATTACCTGGAATATACCACTTTGGTTATCTCAGGCATATATGGAATGGCTTTAGTGTTAATGTTTGGGAGGGGTAACTGTTCTGCATCTTCAGGCCATGGGATTCCTCATGGGCTGAGTGGGAGCAGGTTGTATGCTTTTGGGGGGGATTAAATATAAGGGTTGACCACTGAATCATATTCCAAACAGGAGACAATCGTTCGGAATAGAACAGAGGCTCTGATTTTCCTTACCTAATAAGAGCATACATCAAAAATGTAAGAGCTGGTCTAGGAAAAGGTTTTAGGAAAATAGGAAATCTGCCTTATACCGAGTGAGACCATTGGCCCATCTAGCTTTGTATTATCTTCACTGACCGGCAGTGGCTCTCCAGGGTTTCAAATTTGGGTCCTATCTGGAGATACTAGGTTTTGAACTGGGGACCTTCTACAAAAGCAGCAGATGCTCTACCACTGAGCTATTGGGCATGTGAGCAAGGCATCATATGGTGGTGGATTCGATCCCTGCCAAAAGCGGCCGAGTCTGCATCCATGCCAAATCCTGGTGGACCAGGCAGGTGGTCCATCCCTTCCAGCATCCTCTTCTCTCAGTGACCAACCAGACGCCTATGAGATGCCTACAAGCAGGACCTGAATGCATCAGTAGTGGTATCCAGAGGCAGAATACTTCTGATTTTGTTTTTTATTGGTAACGTTTTGAAATTTAGGAATGTTCTATTTGATGCTTTCATATAGCTTGCCAGCTGCTTAGAGGTGCTTTTGCTTTGCTTTCATGTAACGCAGCAGCGAAATAAATAAATACATTGATCTTTCAGCCAGGGAGAAATTAATTTTGGCTGTAGTGCACCTGACAGCTCATGCTGCCTCTGCAGAAAATGACGGTTGATGAATCTGAAGTGATCGGAATGGAACGTTCAACTTTTGGGCCACATTCTAGGTCTTGTTTATGCTAAATTCTTTCTCTCTCTCTCCCCACAACTCACAGGTGCACATCCATTCGTCATGCTCCTGCCACTACTTCTGGCGCTGCCTTTCGTTATGCTCATTCCTGGTGAGTGCCGTGGACTGTAACCAAGTCTTGAAAGTTTAATTCCGCCTGCTAAAATTATTAGACCGCAGTGCCAATGGAAGCTGCCTTCTGGGACTAACAGCAACTTGTGCACTGGGGAAGGGACCACAGTGGGGAGGGAGGTATGAGCCCCTCTCCCCACTGTGGTCCCAAGGAAGCACCCTTCCCCAGTGCACAAGTTGCTGTTAGTCCCAGAAGGAAGCTTCCATTGGCACTGCGATTCACCCTTCAGAAGGAGTGAAATGTCTGACCTGCAAAACTCTCTTTTTAATGACCAGGCAGTCATTGTGTCTCCTTTTATTACAGCACTGAAAGTAACTTTCAATAGCATACTAAAAAGAATCGGTTGTCATTTTCTGTATGAATCCTGTTCAGATTCATGGAAATTACTCTGCAGTTTTCCGTAAAGAGACATTGATTGCGCAACTTCAGCTCAAGGTGTGTTGAAATGGAGCCACCTGAGAGCTGTTTGTGCCAATGGAGAGATGCCCAAGAGATCTCGACAGCTGCGTCTGCGTTCTTTATTTACAGCTTAACCGCTTTGGCCAGATACGAAACACATACGAAAATAGCACTCTAAAAATAAACATGGCGCATACAATTTCTACATGGGAGGCGCCAACTATAGAATTCTTTCTCCCATTCACTGAGCGTATAAAGCAAACATCCCAGCTGAGCATAATGCAATGATGAATCACGCCTTAACAGCCAGAAAACACTTTATCCTGTGCAAGCTACCGGCACAATCCACTCCATGCCCTGTTCCTGAACAGCCACTAGGCAAACACTATTCTCTGCGCTTAGCAATCGGGCTGTTGGGTTCAGCAGTAGGAGAATCTTCAAAGAACACCATGCTGGGATGGAAGTTAAGGGATCGTCTCCTATGCCTTTTTACACTAGTACCTTGGGTTAAGAACTTAATTCATTCCGGAGGTCCATTCTTAACCTGAAACTGTTCTTAACCTGAAGCACCACTTTAGCTAATGGGGCTTCCCACTGCCGCTGCGCCACCGCCGCACAATTTCTGTTCTCATCCTGAAGTAAAGTTCTTAACCCGAGGTATTATTTGTGGGTTAGCGGAGTCTGTAACCTGAAGCGTCCGTAACCTGAAGTGTCTGTAACCCGAGGTGCCACTGTAATGGTTTACAGTCCAATCCTGTACAGTACATTTTTATGCAGATATAAACCCCACTGAGCTCAATGAAACCTTCCCTGATGTAATTCCATTAGTGCAATGACTTTTGGCATGGTGGAACTTCCTCTCCCTGTGCAGCTCCTGTACGACCCCTAATTTTGTCCCACAACCGTCCACAGCAGATTTGGGGCAGGGGCAGACAAGGAGGGGAGGGGAGGGGAAATGCTTGTGCAAATGGAATCATACCGCACACGGTTCAAACTTGTTCCCATCGACTTTTCCTACTTTTCTGTTTCATTGTCTCAACATTTTCATCTGTTGTTGTTGTTGTTGTTGTTTAGTCGTTTAGTCGTGTCCGACTCTTCGTGACCCCATAGACCAGAGCACGCCAGGCACTCCTGTCTTCCACTGCCTCCCGCAGTTTGGTCAAACTCATGTTCGTAGCTTCGAGAACACTGTCCAACCATCTCGTCCTCTGTCGTCCCCTTCTCCTTGTGCCCTCCATCTTTCCCAACATCAGGGTCTTTTCCAGGGAGTCTTCTCTTCTCATGAGGTGGCCAAAGTATTGGAGCCTCAGCTTCAGGATCTGTTCTTCCAGTGAGCACTCAGGGCTGATTTCCTTCAGAATGGATAGGTTTGATCTTCTTGCAGTCCATGGGACTCTCAAGAGTCTCCTCCAGCACCATAATTCAAAAGCTTCAATTCTTTGGTGATCAGCCTTCTTTATGGTCCAGCTCTCACTCCCATACATCACTACTGGGAAAACCAGTAGTGATGTATGATGTATGACTAACCGCTAAATGTCAACCAACGTTGTTTGGAAATGTCTTCTACCAAGCCTCTTGGCTCATGCTGCCAAGGGCAAGATTTTCTATGTCAGAAATGTTGAAGCGTACACTTTCCATCTCTACCAACTGATGAACCCAGTTGCTGAGGAACACACAATTAAACTGAGTGTCCCCAATTAAACTGTGACCCACCCCCCACTCTAGGAACAGATTAATTCGTTTTTAATTTAGTCTAATCATTCCCCAGGGTCACTTTGAAAATAAGCTGTGATTTACCAATGCTTTTCATTCCCAGAGCCAGGGAGAAGCTGCGAAGAGCCTCCTGATAGCCCTTCATGGTACCAGTCTCTGCAGGTATGGCTTGTTAGAACATACAGGGCAATAGATGTTTATGCCTTGGTTTTGCATAAGCATTCCAGTCTTCCAAATATATTGATTTGCATAGATGTATGGAATACATGGCTGAAGTTGCAGGCAATCTTCCTCTCTCTATCCACAACAGAAGTGGTGTGATTTGGGCCCTGGATTGAGGGTGCCCAGCAATGCACGCATGCAAGAGAGATCTCTCCACCTGAAGAGATCACATGTGGTCAAAGAGGGTTGTGGGTAGCAATTGTGATAAATGGGATACTATACTAGATTATGGGGAACCCAGGTGGCGCTGTGGGTTAAACCACAGAGTCTAGGGCTTGCTGATCAGAAGGTCGGTGGTTCGAATCCCTGCACGTATTTTAATTAATTGCTTTTTATGTTTTGTTGTAATTTTATTGGTGTGAGCCGCCCTGAGCCCGGTTTTCACTGGGGAGGGCGGGGTATAAATAAAATTTATTTTTATTATTATTATTATTATTATTATTATTATTATTATTATTATTATATGGGATGGGGAGTTGCCTTTATCTAATGGGACCCAGGTGGCACTGTGGGTTAAACCACAGAGTCTAGGGCTTGCTGATCAGAAGGTCGGTGGTTCGAATCCCTGCAACGGGGTGAGCTCCCGTTGCTCGGTCCCAGCTCCTGCCCACCTAGCAGTTCGAAAGCACGTCAAAGTGCAAGTAGATAAATAGGGACCACTTCAGCGGGAAGGTAAACGGCGTTTCTGTGTGCTGCTCTGGTTCGCCAGAAGCAGCTTTGTCATGCTGGCCACATGACCCGGAAGCTGTCTGCGGACAATCGCCGGCTCCCTCGGCCTATAGAGCGAGATGAGCGCCGCAACCCCAGAGTCGGACATGACTGGACCTGATGTCCAGGGCCCATTTACCTTTATACTAGATTATAGGCCGCTTGTCTGATCTAGTAGGGCTCATATTATGTTCTTATCAGTTAACAAGTCTCTCCCCACCTGCCCTGTTTCGCACTCAGGCAGGTTGTCAGATATTGCTTTGTGTTATTTAAAACAAAAAGGAGGAGCAAATCACAAAATTTATTAGTGCATAGTCTGAAACTTTATAAGTCTGATATCCAGCAACCCACTCCAAAATCCTTGTTTTCCACTAAAGATCTGCTTCTAGTACAACCAAACATTTGGACTGGATCCAAACCGAGGTAATCACACTTAAATACCATTGAAATAAATGTGAAAAGTTAGTCATTACCAGCAGAAGTCCCACTGATTTTTCTAGGACCTATGGAAGTGTGATTAATGTACTCTGGATCTAAACCATTGGTTGTAGAAGTGGGGGGGGTGGGTTTGAAATGTAAGGATCAAGGAGAAAAGTGACACTAGAGGATCATTTAAATGGAAATTGAATCTGGGACCTCCTGCAAGCTGGGCATATGCTTTGTCCCTGAGTTCTTGGTCAACTAATACAGTGGTCCTCAACCTTGGGCCTCCAGATGTTTTGAGACTACAATTCCCATCATCCCTGACCACTGGTCCTGCTAGCTAGGGATCATGGGAGTTGTAGGCCAAAAACATCTGGAGGCCCAAGGTTGAGGACCACTGAACTAATACATCAGCTACTAAAAAGAGTGGTTTTCATTTACAAGACAGTATATGTGTGGGTAGGTTTATGCTGGGTACACAATATAGTCAACTATATCACTGCCATTTCTTTTAAATATATTGTGTTCTTCAGACAATGGGAGAAAGATTTGAGGACCATGTTAAGACCATAGATCTTCTTATGAAGAAACTTGACAACTGGACGCAAGATCACTTGGGGGCTTTAGACCAGTTGGTGAATGAACATGTCATAAACCTATGGGAATGGCTGGAGCAACATAGCATGGATCTCACCGCTTGGCTCCATGTGTACTTGTGGACCCTCCAAGAACTCCAACATAGGTATATGGAAGGTTCTGACTACAGGCTGGGCAAAGAGATTCTACTTCATGACAAATGTTGGGAAGAAAATGTCAGCAAAGCAGACGCATGGTTGAAACACCCAAATGCTACCCTATACAAGTGGCTGGAGGAGGACCTTATGACCCTCAACAAAGCATTGGAGATCCAGGGCAACAGTGTGGGCAGTTCACGGCAAGAGTCTGTAAAGATTCATATCCAGGACCCAGAACACCATGTTAAAATGCTAGAACAGTTATTGGCCCACTACATAGCAACTGCCACTAAGTGGCTAGAGGGATGCAGCACACCGAGAGATGCATCTTCTCAGAAATCTGCCCCAAAGCTAGGAAGAGCACAAGCAACAGCACTGGGAGTTAAGTGCCTCAGTGTCATGAAATGGCTAGAAGAGCATGTTGTTGCCTTGGAACAGTGGCTGTTGGATTCCATGAATTGGCAAAAGAAACGAAAGATCATCACCTAAGCATTGTCAGATGTATTTGAATGAGCTCTGCATGAGATATCTCCCACCAGGACTTATGAAACTTAGACTGTGGATTTCTACAGTCTATGAACTTGCAGGCTGCAATATTCCAACACGAATAAAACTGAAGCAAATATTTCCTGGATTCATTTTATTATTATTACCGTCTTTCCCCTTTTTTAATACACCGTCTTATAACTTTTTTTCCTCAAAAAAACACAGGGTGGCTTACTTTCGGTGGGATGTCTTATTTTTTTTATTACCGGTACAGTTTTTACAGCTAAGGGCGCTGGCTCAGGGCGCTGCTCGGTTCTCTTGAGTGCTCGGCGCTGCAGCAGCCACTGGTTCCGGGTGGCGGGGCAGCAGGCATCCTAGGCCGGGCCAGGCAGAGGCCGCTGGCTCAGGCGCTCCGCCTGCCGCTGCAGGGTGCTCCAAGCTCCTTGGCCAGGCCAGGCAAGGAAGAAGCAGTGAGCCCAGCGGTGGCGACAAGCACAGAAGCGGCAGGGCGGCGATGGACGAGAAGGCGGAGCGCGGGGATGCAGCCAGCAAGGCGGGAGCGCGATCAGCTGTTAAGCGGAGCTCTTGGAGCGCCACTTCAGAGCTGATCGCGCTCCTGCAGTGCCAGCTGCATGGAGTGACTCTGTGAGTGGAGGTGCCTGTGGGGGTTGGTTTCCGCGGAGCGGAAGTATGGCTTATTTTGGGGGTATGTCTTATATTTCTCAAATGCTTAAAAACCCTGCCATGGCTTACTTTCTGACTTTTCCTGGATTCATTTTATTATTATTATTTTGACACATAATTTGCTGCTTCTTTTCTACCCTTCCAACGAACCCCCTACCAATCTCTCTCTCTCTCTCGATTTTATTTTCCGTTTATTGCTTGGGCTTCTCATTTGGGCATCTCAAGGGTGTGGCACAGACCATCCCAGGAAGATCTATGCTTATTTGGTGTAGTACAAAGGATTCGTCCACACATTTTTGGCTTGCTGTGACCTTGTGCCAATAAGCTAACTCAGGACAGCGCCCACAAGCAGCTTCCGTATCTCCTCACCATAAACATGCTTCAAGTTCTCAGTGGAGTCTGTTCACAGGACAGCTCTGAGCCATCCGTAATTAAGCCACCACAGTCCCATCTCCACAGGACTAGCCTTGCCTGTGACCGACGGCTTCGGCCTCACTCTTCTGATATTCAGACAAACGTCAATGCAAGCGGACACATTTGGTCTGAGCTATTTCAAACATATTGCTGTGGGTCTGAATCACAGACTTGGACGCCGGCACTCCTGAATTTCCAGTGGTTCAGATCGCGATCCCAGGTGTTTCTTGGCCTTTGCCTGCTGTAGCGAACTATTCTTCAAGTTAATTATGAGTTTCATGAGAGCAGCTCGTTGCCTCTCCAAGGCCTGGGATATTTTGGATCAGACTTACGCTACCCTTAATGTCACAGAGTCCCTCAGACACATTACTCTGAATTCTAATTCTTGCTGAAGAAACACAAAAGCTCACAAAGCATACCGCAAGGCCTTCAAAGCATGTCTGTTTATATTTGAGCTCCAGCCTGCTGGCTCACTTTCCTCTTTTTCTCTTGGGTGGAAAAGGAAGAGCCGGAGGTCAGAGAAGGGTAATCTTTTTTTAATGCAGTGCTTTGGATAAAAACACACACTGACACGGCCAGAGTGAGACAGATATTAATGACATTATAGCTTATTCCTCTTAAGTTGTTGGGGTTTTTTTTACTCCCATGACTATCTTAAATTCTATTTATCTACATTGATGGCTTTATTAAGACAGGATCTTTTGCATCCATCCTACTGTTGGGTGCAAATGTGCACTGCACATACATTCGTGTGTGCACATAAAGAACCTAAAAGCATCTGCACAAAATCAATGCCATTATTATTATTGGTTACAGGTAGGTAGCCGTGTTGGTCTGGGTCGAAGTAAAATAAAAAAATTCCTTCAGTAGCACCTTAAAGACCAACTAAGTTTTTATTTTGGTATGAGCTTTCGTGTGCATGCATGGTTACTTCTGTTTCAGTGTATCTGAAGAAGTGTGCATGCACACGAAAGCTCATACCAAAATAAAAACTTAGTTGGTCTTTAAGGTGCTACTGAAGGAATATTATTATTATTATTATTATTATTATTATTATTATTATTACTGTTTTTATTAAAGGATTTTCTTAGTTAACAAGGGTGCATGCAACATTTTCAATTCATAGAGTCTTTTCTACAGGTCAGTTACATTCGCCAACACAAGCCCATACATTCTAGAGGACGAAACGAAACAATGGGTACACGTGGAAATGGATACATCTGGAAATATCCCCACCATGGTGTACAAACAAGATTCCTCCAAAAAAAATGAAGAAAATCCCCACAATGCTAAGCAGGTTCACACAGTCCATCCGGGATGTAATTTTGGAATACCACACTGTAGGGCTGCCACATGTCTGTTTGCTTTTTCTCCTTTCATACAAAGGGCTGGTTAGCGAAGCCGAAGGAGCCACATAGTTGCCTAAGGGAGAGGCACACTGTCGCAGTAGGGGTCCATGGGAGGGACTTCCCACTGGTGGCCATAGGTTTCGAACGCAGCGCCTGAGGTACTCTGGAGACAAGTCCAATTTGGACACTCGAGGTTTTCTTCTCCTGTTTGGAGAGAGGCACAGGGAGAGCCTCTGATGTTAAAGCAGTGAGGGGGGGTCACAGTGACCGGGAGCAGGGCCGTCTTTAGCAGATGCAGAGGCTTGGGAGGGAAGCAGCTTCCATCCTAAGCCTCTGCGGGGATCGCTCTCCTCCTGCGGAGGCTTGGGAAGGAAGCTGTACGCCCGTCAGCCATATAGTTGGCGGGGCGCAGCTGGTGGGCGTGGAGGGAAAGGCCAGCGCCCTGGCGCAATGAACCACTAAGTCCAATGGGAAAGACGGCCCTGGGTGAAGTACTAGGAAGTGGGGGAGGCTGCCAATAAAACAGACTGGGAATCTTGCACTTGACTGCATAAGTTGCAATTTCCAAAATGCTAAGAATTTACTTCCAATGAAAACTTACCTTTCCTACTATGCAGATATTAGATTAGGGACAATTGGGTTGTTTCTCTTTTCTTTCTTTCTTTGCTTTGTGGTTGCTCAGTCGGTTGGTGGGTGGGTGTGTTTCTTTGCTTGCTTATTCTGGGTTTTATTTTCCAACTAGTGCTGCCCTTTTTTGTGGGCTCCCTCCTCGTTAGTGCTTGGATTTATTTCTGTCAGACTTGAGTTCTTCCTAATTATGAACTGCTTTTAATTTGCTCTTATGGCGAACCACCTTGGGAGCCATTATGGCTGAAAGGCAATTGTGAATACAGTAAATGCATAAAAATGAGCTGCTTAGAAGTGCAGAGCATCTAAAGGCCCTGGAGAATATGATGGTTGGGCTTAGATAGGGATTCCCCACACTGAGAAAAACTAAGAGAGGCACAATGAGAAAAGTCATCCAGGGGAACTGCCTTACATAGCTGCCAAGTTTTCCCTTTTCTTGCGAGGAAGCCTATTCAGCATAAGGGAAAATCCCTTTAAAAAGGGATAACTTGGCAGCTATGCTGCCTTATCAGGCTGCTGTAATGTTATCTCAACTCCCTGCCAGATGAAATTGTTAAATCACTTCTTCTGCTTTAAGGCCAAACAATGTGCGACATTCAATGTGTTGTTGCATTGAATGCACAAGGTTGTTCTTAAATGCAAATTGCACTCTCTGGGAGGTCTTACTATAATTGGGAAGGCACTGGGAATTTAACACTTTCCTCTCCTGCTTCATTCCTGAGGGAATTCCCACATGCACATCCTCTGAAGGTGTTAAATTGTACGTGGAGAAAATGTCTTGGGAGAAAATGTCTTGGAGGAGACACCAAATGGGAGATTTCCTCCCCCTGCAAATTAACCGCTTCAGAGATGGATTTCCTTCTGGGTCATGTAATTTTAATAATAATAATAATCCCCTCCACAGTTGCTGTAATCTCGATAATTATTGTAGCTTCCCCCTCCCCAGCTGATACTATTTGCATTTAAAAAAACACCCAACTGTTACGGTCCGGTCGGCGGGCGATTGAAGCCCTGACTGAGGACGTCAGGACCAGGGCAAGATGGTGGTGTAGAAGCGGGAACAGGTGCAGGGTTGAGGGTCCAGCAGCAGGCAGTCGCAGGGTCAAGGAGCAAGGCAGAGGCAAAGGTCTGGGAGTCAAGGAGCAAGGCGTCAGCAAGGCAAAGGTCGAGGATCAAGGCGTCGGCAAGGCAGAGGTCCAAGGGTCAAGGATCAAGGCGTCGGCAAAGGCAAGGGTCCAAGGAGCAAGGCGTCGGCAAGGCAAGGGTCCAAGGAGCAAGGAGCAAGAGGCCAGATGCAACCAGGCAGGGATAGCGTTGCTGTGGCCAAGAGCTGAAGGGAAATGCTGAGCTTTTATCCCTCCCAGCTCCTGCCACCAGGTGCAGTGAGGTATCAAGTGGCCTCACCTGAGTGACCACTCCTTGCCTCTCCAGCACAAGCTGAGGTCTTCACCTGAGTGGCCACTCCTTGCTTCTCCAGCACAAGCTGAGGCAGGCCCCAGTCCTGCAAAGCACTACAGGCCCCAGAGCCTGACTCCTGCCCATACTCCTGACACCAACCAACTACACATCAAATGCAAAGGCACATTTAACACCTCACCTGAAATGTATTTTGGAAAAACCACACTGTAGGGCTGCCATGCGTCCAGATTTCCCCAGACATTGGTGGGATTTAAAAGGCAGAATTAACATCCAGGGGGATTTCTAAAAGGCGGTGCTTTGTCCAGGATCATAGGCAAGTCAATCGAAGAATCGTGTTTTAGTAATTTTTTCCATTATGTATTTTACGTGGCTTTTTCTTTATGATGCTTTATGATGACCTATACCAGGGGTCAACAAACTTTTCCACTGTCCCTCAGACGTTGTGGGGGACCAGACTATATTTTGAAAAAAAATTAAAATAATGAACGAATTCCTATGCCCCACAAATAACCCAGAGATGTGTTTTAAATAAAATGACACATGTAAAAACACCAGGCATGCCCCACAAATAACCTAGAGATGCATTTTAAATAAAAGGACACATTCTACTCATGTGAAAACACACTGATTCCCGGACCATCTGCAGGCCAGACTGAGAAGGCGATTGGACCGGATCTGGTCCCCGGGACTTAGAGCGCCTACCCATGACCTATACCTTTTTTAAAAACCACAATTTCAGTGGTTTCCTAAAAAATCAACTCAACAACTTTTTGAAATATGGCAACCCTACCACACTGGAAGTGCAGTATAGCACAAAATGCATGCATGTGAGTCAAGGGTAGGAAGCCCATAATTCTTTAAAAGAACAATTTAAGATTCTGGAAGTTGCATCTGATACAAACAATAAAGTCTTTATGCACATTGATTACAGCAGGATCGGAGGAAACAGATTCATATACTTCCAAACAATGGTTTGGATTTTAATACAATGTTAATCACTCAGATTTTCTGCTGGCGAGAAAACTTGAATTTGCAGACGCCTGGACTAAGCTAACTATGGCCTTAATCCAATACCATAATGTTTTTAGCCTTATTTTATTTCAGACCCCTGGAATTTTGGCAGGGTGTGTGTGTGTGTGTGTGTGTGTGTGTGTGTGTGTGTGTGTGTAACAAGTAGTGACTTTATCCACTCTGATCTTCCTTCGTTAATTATTCCTTGCTCGACTCTGAAATCTCCAGGACAAATAAGTGTCCTGAGAAAGATCCACTAACCAAGTATCAGCACATCAAAGGTGGAATCCTGAGGGACAAAGCAAATGTTCTGTAGTTGCACCTGGAAAATGTTTCCCACTCTGTACATAGATTATAAGATCTCAACATGCTGGGATACAACAGATACTCTGTGTCCATTTGCCAAGTGGACTCAGAAGTAGACAAAAGCCAGGACGCACAACTTCACAGGATGGAAGAGTGCCTCCATTGTCCCTCCATTGAGAAGAAAGCCAACAGGAGAGGAGGTTTATACTAACACACATCATTGATCCTCCTGGTCCGGTTACGTCTGATTTGAAAGGCAATAGCAGTCCAGGACCTCAAACTGAGCTACTTGGTACCCAAGAACCTTCAAATCAGGAATGAGAAATATGTAGCACCTCTAGATGTTGTTGAACTCCCAGCTCCTAACAGCTCCGGTGCGCATGGCCAGTGCTGAAGGTTGTTGAGTCCAGCAACAACTGGCCAGCCTCAAATGGAGATATCTTCCAATATCTTCAGGTCTTTCACATGGAAATTGGAGTCAGCTTGTTCTCCCCTGCTCCGGAGGGCAGGGCCCAAACCACCGAAGAATTGATGCTTTTGAATTATGGTGCTGGAGGAGACTCTTGAGAGTCCCATGGACTGCAAGAAGATCAAACCTATCCATTCTGTAGGAAATCAGCCCTGAGTGCTCACTGGAAGGACAGATCCTGAAGTTGAGGCTCCAATACTTTGGCCACCGAATGAGAAGAGCAGACTCCCTGGAAAGAACCCTGATGTTGGGAAAGATTGAGGGCACAAGGAGAAGGGGACGACAGAGAATGAGATGGTTGGATAGTGTTCTCGAAGCTACCAACATGAGTTTGACCAAACTGCGGGAGGCAGTGCAAGACAGGAGCGCCTGGCGTGCTATGGTCCATGGGGTCACGAAGAATCGGACTTGACTAAACGACTAAATAACAAGTACATATAATCAATTTCAGCAATGGTATCATCTCACAGTCTACTCTGGCAGGGTGAGACCCAAAGGTTCTACTGCAGCCAACCTCCAGATTTTTGAACAGCAACATCCATCCCCCCTAATCTCACCTAATCTCACCTAAGAGAATCTCACCTAAGAGATCTACAGCAAACCTTTTTAGAACTAAAATATCCACCTGATGAAGTTAAACAACAGATCAACAGAGCCAGACTGATACCTAGAGAGAACCTGCTGCAAGACAGACCCCAAAAAGAAAATAACAGAACACCACTAGTCATCACATACAGCTCCCAAGTTAAAACAGTACAACGCATCATCAGAGATCTACAGCCTCTCCTGGACAATGACAGCTCCCTTTCTCAAGCTCTGGGAGGAAGACCTTTCATTGCCTACAGACAGCCACCCAATCTTAAACAACTCCTCACCCACAATAATACAACCACCAGACTTAACATGGACACTGGTACCAGAGCCTGCAATAAACCCAGATGACAACTTTGCTGCCACATACACCCAGACATCATTACTGGCCCCAACAACATCCAACATACCATCTCAGGACTATTTAATTGCTCATCTTCTAACATTGTGTATGCCATCAAATGCCAACAGTGCCCTTCAGCTCTCTATATTGGACAAACAGGCCAAACCCTACGCCAAAGGATAAATGGACATAAATCTGACATCAGGAACCAGAAGACAGAAAAACCAGTAGGAGAACACTTCAATCTCCCAGGACATTCTATACAAGATCTCAAAGTAGCTGTCTTACTACAAAAGAATTTCAGAAATAGACTGGAAAGAGAAGTTGCTGAATTACAACTTATCACCAAGCTCAAAACCATGGAGGGACCTGGTTTGAACAGAGATACCGGATTCTTATCTCATTATACATGATAAGCGATCTTCAGCCATCTCAACCCTTGCTTTTTCATGCAAAACCATTTGCAGTCGTTTTCGGTCATCAACAGCTATCAGTCAGTCAATCACCCACTTCCACCACCCTTCTGAGTGATCCCCCCTCCCCTCCCCATCCCCACCCCTTCTCTACATAAGTGCCTGGGGACTTCTATTTCACTGTATCTGACGAAGTGTGCATGCACACGAAAGCTCATACCAAAATAAAAACTTAGTTGGTCTTTAAGGTGCTACTGAAGGAATTTTTTTTATTTTAATCCATCCCCCCTAGACAATGTCCCTGTGCTGGGTGGCTGGGCTGATGGTAGCTGCAGTCTAAAACATCTGGGGGACACTCTTGATTGGGCAAGGTTGTCATTCTGTTTCCAAACCCAGCCTGGCTTGTCTTGGTCAGCGTTAGGAAACATGATAAGAAGACAGTAAAAATTCTTTTTGAGGCTGGCGAATGCCAATGCCTTTCTATGCTCCAACAGATGGAAAAATATTCTAAATGTTTATATCAATCCCAAGGAAGTGGCAGTGCTCTTTTATTTTATTTTATTTTTGCTTGGCTATAGGTGTGAGCCACAAGCATGTCTGGAATGTGTTTATTGTGAATGCAATGAAGCCGGGAGAAGAGGAGATATTCCTGTCTGGTGGAACTAGGGGGAAGTCCGACAGCTCCGCATTTTCTTGCGTCAGCCAGTAGAATCAAGGAAAGCAATTGTTTCGTTCAACCCGAGTCTGCGGCAAAAATGTGCACGGCACGCTTGTCTCCATCCATGTGTTGGCATTATTGCTAGCACATTTGCACCATCAAAGCCCAGCATATCTGGGTATTGGCCAGGATTCCCTGCCCAATGGCCCCCCCCTTCCCTGCCACCCCCCCATCAACCAGTGGTGGGAAATTATGGGACTCTCCAGACATCATTTTCATTATGGTTATTGTCCTCCGAATCTCTGGACTTCCCACCCCCACCCCCTCCCTGGAGTCCCATTTTAAACATTTAAAACTGCATCTTCTTCCAAACTCAACCGATTATATCATTCCACATTTTCCATGGTAATTATTACACTACAAAAAAAATCAAAATCCTGCCAGTGTTTCCATCTGCTTAAAGAACTTATAAATTCTTCCCATTCTTTTGTAAAGTTTTCCAGTCTGTGCTATTTCGGCATAGTCCATCAGCTTGGTTTGCCATTCTTTTTCTGGAAGCAACTTTATCTTCTTTCCATCTCTGGGCTAGTATCATCCGGGCAACTGTTGTTCCATACGTAAAAAGTCTTTTCTGGTCCTTTGGGGTGCCGGTACCTGTAATTCCTAATAAAAAAAGCTTCCGATTTTTTTAACAAAGTTATTTAAAACATTATTTTTTTCATTTCGTTATATATCATCTCCCAGAAAGCTTTTACCACCTTACAGGACCACCACATATGAGAAAAAAGTACCTTCTTTTTCTTTACATTTCCAGCAGGTATTTGTACTTGTCCTATACATTTTAGCCAGCTCAGTAGGAGTCATATACCACCAGTACATCATTTTCATATAATTCTCTTTCAAAGTACAAAAGGCCGTAAATTTCAGTTTCATTGTTGTTGTTGTTGTTCCTTATTATGGTCCGTAGCGGATGGTGGCGGATGGGGGTGGCAACACACTACCTGATACAGGTAGTTGAGTTCCAATTGCAGAGGACAAAAGGTGAGTTATTAGGGTGGCTGATGCAGCTGTAGCATACCAGCAGGAGAGAGGGGTTATCCTATATTTTTTTGTACCCTAAATGCTCAGGGAAGAGGGGTTTTCCTTCTTGAGTTTTGCTATAGGACAAGAATGCGCCTCCAGATGGCAACAAAGCAGTAACATTGGGGAAGTACCGCAGAACAACTAATAAATTTTGGGGTTTTTTTTTAATGTGTGGATGGCCCAGTATAAATCTACCACAAATGGACTGTTATTGCATCAGTAACATATGCCAGAATTCACCTACACAGGAAAAAAATAAACAGTCTGAGGTGCCTTATAAGCCACCACTGTAAATTTACCAAAGTATCTCAAAGCACTAGGAATGAAGGAGGATTTCAATTTAGTCTGCATTTAAAGAGGAACCTATCAAATACTGTACACCCTTTTTGCAACAGTATGCAAACCGACACCCAGCAGTCCTTAGAGATTTGCATTTACCTGAAATTTGCAATGAAGTTCTCCAACCAATGTTTGCAAAAAAATGTATACATTAGGGGAAAGGTTTGCATTTTTAAAAAAGAGACATTGGTGAAGATAACATGGACAAAGGCATGATATTAGAGGAAACTGCTTGCAAAACTGTGTACGTTAGTCCAAACTGCATATAAAATGTGAATTTTCGTGGGGATTTTTTACAAAAATGCAAATTGCTGCAAAATGAACTGAATTAAAGATCAGAAAAAGAGAAACTTAGAGAAGTGAAACTGACAGGTCTTTCCAACCCCACAGAGCACCTGAGGTAGCTGAAAATTCTGGGAAATTTAAAGCAGCTGCTTGAGGCCACAGATGCATAAATCTCTCAATTCCCAGAGTGGTTTAGTAATCAATCCGTCTTCGCAGGGAACTCTGGGAATTGCAGCTCTGTGAGGAGAATGGAGGTTCTCCTAACAACTGCCAGCTCCATTAATAAACTACAGTTCCCAGGATTCTTTGAGGCAAGCCATTGCCGTTGAAATGGTATAACAGAGCAACGCGTGGGGTGCCCTCTGTCACTTCCATTCTGTATTGTGTTTTTCAAATGAGATTTTTGTTGAGATGTGAGATTTCTGCTGAAATAGAAAGCAACGTACAAGTTAAATAAATAATAATAAATCAGAGAGAGAGAGAGAGAGAGAGAGAGAGAGAGAGAGAGAGAGAGAGAGAGAGAGAGAGCATAGATTTCCCAACATGAGATTCCACTCTCTCTCAGCTCTTACTTTTCCACTCCTAAAAATATTATTTTGATATTTCAAATATTAAAATATCTGATCTAATTTTATTGGCTGAAAAATCTATGTGAGTAAAGCCATGTAGGTGCTAGGTGTGACAGGGACAAGGCCTTTTAATATTTAGGGAAGATATTTTCACTTTTGAAGTGTTGGCAGGTACGCAGTCGCCTAGAAATTTATTGATATTGTGTAATAGGTCACCGAAGTCATACGATGTTCCTTGTGATTACTGGCTGAAGAGCAAACATTTAAAAATAGGAGTATCATAAATAGCACATACTAAATAGCCTTTTCATGTCTTTTTCGATGAAGAAGCGCCACTCCCTGCAACAAATGTCCTGTCCGTGCAAAAGGTTCATAACAATAAAAAGGGCATGAGCAGAAGAAGAATCCAGCAGCAGATTGGAAAATCCCCGTGCCAGAAGGAAATATTTTTAGAAAGTTTCGCATGATTCTACTTAGCCTTTTCTGTGGAAAAATATTTCAGCTGTCATAAAAAAGCCCCCCCCCCTTTCATTTTGGTGTTTGGACAACCAAAGCCTTTTAGCAACGGCTTTGATTTAAAATCTTCAAGCTTTGCTATTTCCCTTACGTGAGGTAAGATAGCCAGTACTGTATTTGCTTAGAAGAGGGGGAAAGTAATTGATGATTCTGAACGCTCCAAAATGTGTTTTTGCAGTGCAGTGAGAGTTTCGGACACTACGAAAATAAACTGTCAGGCTTCTGCCTTCCCTCTCCAAAGGTGAGAAGAAGTCACTTGCTTTTCCATTTCCTGCTGCACAAATAGCCTCGGCCAAGGACTCAACCTGAACTGGCCTACTTTTTCTTTCTCTCCTTCCTTCCCCTGCCAGCCTCCGTCCTTTTGGAGGGATTTCAGCACAAGATAATAATATCCAGTACTTCTCCAGTGCGACCTTTTCCCATATTCCCGTGAGAGATCACCACTTCTGTAGAGAAGCAACTCACTCCTTGCCAGCCATGCTTGGATTATAATAATTATAATAATTATATCCCGCCCATCCGGCTGGGTTTCCCCAGCCACTCTGGGCGGCTTACAATTGCATAAAACACTCCATCAACCATTAAAACACAAGATATCCTATGTAAGCAACAAACAAATCAATAAAAACCAATGACAACAATAATAGTTTACACTTATACCCAAATTAAAATAACCACCAACCCCAACTGAACATTTAACTAACACCAACCCGACTAAATGAAACAGAGGAACCAAAATTAGAACCATTTAAAACATTTTAGACAGTTGCCCCAACCCAAGAATAGGGTGCTCTGTCGCTATGGCAACTGCCACTTCCTTTGCCATTTCCTGTGCATATTCTTCTTACAGAAGGAGGAGGAGGAGGAGGAGGAGGAGGAGGAGGAGAAGAAGAAGAAGAAGAAGAAGAAGAAGAAGAAGAAGAAGAAGAAGAAGAAGAAGAAGAAGAAGAAGAAGAAGAAGAAGAAGAAGAAGAAGAATAGTAGTTATTACCTGCCCTTTCGCAGGTCACAACAATTAAAACACTAAGGTGACCATTTATATATTGACCCGAAAGAGGAAATGCAGGACTAATAATAATAATAATAATAATAATAATAATAATAATAATAATAATATTTCTATTATCTATATGCAGCCCACTCTGGACGGTTCCCAACAGATATTGAAAACATAATAAAACATCAAACATTAGAAACTTCCCAAAACAGGGCTGCCTTCAGGTGTCTTCTAAAAGTCAGTTGTTTATGTCATTGACATCTGAAAGGAGGGAGTTCCACAGGGTGGGCGCCACCACCGAGAAGGCCCTCTGCCTGGTTTCCTGTAACCTTACTTCTCGCAGGGAGGGAACCGCCAGAAGGCCCTCAGAGCTGGATCTCAGTGTCCGGGCTGAACAATGGGGGTGGGGACGCTCCTTCAGGTATAAAGGACCGAGGCCATTAAGGGCTTTAAAGGTCAGTGCCAAGACTTAGAATTGTGCTTGGAAATGTAGTGGGCACCAGTGTAGATCTGTTAAAAGGGCACAGATTTGCAAAAAAAAAAGATGCCTTTTTAACTTTCCATGTTTTCTCATAATTGTTCTTAAATAAATTTATATTTATATTTTTCATTGTTATATCTATGCCCAGGTAATTAGCTTTTTAAACTAATCTCACTCTTTTTTCTATTTCATTATATTCTTTTTCTGGTATATTCTTTTTATCAAAACCTTGGTATTTTTCTCTATTCAATTTAAATCTCAATACTTTCCCAAATTCACTTATTATTTCTATTGCTTTGATCATACTTTTCTCTGGTCATTATTATTATTATATCATCTGCAAATGCCCTTACTTTAAATTTCTCTTTCCCTAATGTTATGCCCCTAATTTCCTCACCGTCCCTTATTTTAATTAATAATACCTCCAATGACAAGATAAACAGCAAGGAGTCTCATTCTCTACTGACTGAGCTATTCCCCATCTCAGAAGTCCTATGGAATTCAACAGGGCTTATTCCCAAGTATACGAGGTTAGGACTGCAGCCTTACCTGGGAAATGAATTTCATTTAACTCAATGGGACTTACTTCTGAGTAGACGTGGTGAGAATTGCACTGAAACCCCATTAAGCGAGGAATGCAGCTGTTTCCTGTTTTCCAGTTGCCACTTAGGCCAAAACACCTCAGCTTTGTCCAAATCCCTCAAAAATCTGCCTGAATTGAAGGAATTGAAGCCTGACGGAATATATTCTTGTGGGTTTCCTGGATTCGGTAGTCATTTAGCTGAACGCTGGATGTGAATTTTCTTAACAAAAACTATTTTTGAAAAATGAAAAATGACCTAAACCTACTTTTATGTCATGTTTTCAGTAATGCGGTAAAGTAAGCAAAAAAAAAAGAATTTTTTTTAAGTGGGGGGGGGAGGAAGGGAGACTGCTACACCTGCAGAGTTTTACCAGCTCACATTACAAAGGCCTCTCTGAAGTGTTTGGGGAGCTATTTCCATTGCAAAGCAGCAAGCGTTCTTGAAAGTAACTCAAAAGAGCCAAATTAGACAGATTACGTCAGAGTATATTTCCCTGCCGCAGAAGGTGCTTTTGAAACACCTGCCTGACATATTTGAAACATCCACAGAGGGTAACGGGAGTATTGACCGGTTTAAGGAACGGCGAAAGCACCAGCGAAAAGTAAAGTGAAAATGTCAGGTGGGTTTTAAGGGCCGGGGGAGGGGGGGACCCTTGGGTTGGAGCCAGGGTAAAAAACACAATCCTGTACTCAAATTGAGTTGGCTGAGCTGACGCAAGCAAGATGAGGCTGCCACAAAGGATAGCTTGAAAGACCTGCTCCCAGTACGTTTCCGAGCACAATTCAAAGTGTGGGTGCTGACCTTTAAAGCCCTAAATGGCCTCGGTCCAGTATACCTGAAGGAGCGTCTCCACCTCCATCACTCTGCCCGGACACTGAGGTCCAGTGCCGAGGGCCTTCTGGCGGTTCCCTCGCTGCGAGAAGCCAAGTTACAGGGAACCAGGCAGAGGGCCTTCTCGGTAGTGGCACCCGCCCTGTGGAAGGCCCTCCCACCAGAGGTCAAAGAGAACAACAATTACCAGACCTTTAGAAGGCATCTTAAGGCAGCCCAGTTTAGGGAAGCTTTTAATCTTTAAGAAATTAGTGTATTTTAATGTTCCTGTTGGAAGCCACCCAGAGTGGCTGGGGAAACCCAGCCAGATGGGCGGGGTATAAATAATATTTATTATTATTATTATTATTATTATTATTATTATTATTATTATACAACTGCTCAGATGGCAAAAATGCACTAACAGAACAACACACACATACACAAAGGGGGTGGGGTTCTGGGTGGAATTATGGCAGCACATGGAAGGAACACGAAAGTCCCAATCTTATACTCACTCAGACCATGACCCTGTTCACTGTGCAACTTTACTCTGATTCGATAGCCGTTTAGTGGAATTCTGGGTGTGAATTTTCTTAACAAAAACTATTTTGAAAAATGAAAAATGACCTAAACCTACATTTATGTCATGTTTTCAGTAATGCAGCAAAGTAAACAAAATATTGATTTTTATTTTTTTTAATGGGGAGAGGAAGAGAGTGTCAGGGCCTGGACTTCTCAATTTGTATTGTATTATTTTATGTACTGGAAGGACAGATCGTAAAGCTGAGGCTCCAATACTTTGGCCACCTCATGAGAAGAGAAGACTCCCTGGAAAAGACCCTGATGTTGGGAAAGATTGAGGGCACTGGGAGAAGGGGACGACAGAGGACGAGATGGTTGGACAGTGTTCTCGAAGCTACGAACATGAGTTTGACCAAACTGCGGGATGCAGTGGAAGACAGGAGTGCCTGGCGTGCTATGGCGACTAAACAACAAGAAATTTTATGTACTGTGGCTTGCCATTCTTTTATTTATTATAGTTTTGAAATTATTTATTGTAACTGTTGAGTGGATTTCTGAATAACTTTTTTATGTTGATATTATTATTATTTTATACTATCCTAATGATTGTTGAATGTTACTTTTTTGATGTAGGTTGCTTATTTTAAAGTTTTGTTTTATTATCACATTTTTGTATTGCATTAGATCAGGCATCCCCAAACTTTGGCCCTCCAGATGTTTTGGACTACAGTTCCCATCATCCCTGACCACTGGTCCTCTTAGCTAGGGATTATGGGAGTTGTAGGCGAAAACATCTGGAGGGCCGCAGTTTGGGGAAGTCTGCATTAGATTGTTATAAGATGTACACTTTTTGTTTCTTCAGCTTGTAAAGCGCCTTGAGTATTGTAAGATATGGTATACAAATTTAAAATGATGATGATGATTATGATGGACTGAAGAGGAATGGTGGAGCCCCCCCCCCCGAAACTTCCCGAGGGGAGGAGGACAGTATAGATTTAGAACAGTGGTTTGCAGAAGGTCATAGAAGGAGGCCACAGAAAGTAGAAGCTGGGAAATATTGGAAGAGGAACAGCAGGAAGAAGACAAAGAAACACCAGAGGAAAGACAGCTGATAGACTCAGAGTCTTAGGAGAGTATTCCTGACCAACCGCCCCCCCCCCCCCAGACCCAGGTGAGCATTGAGGATAGTAGAACAGAGATCTCAGCAACAGAAAGCTCAGATTAGCCATCTCAGAAATTATGTAGAATAGGAGAGACGTAGGGGGTGGGACTTTACTTGGAGCAACGCCATTATTCAGAGAGAGACCCCATTCCTTTGTCTCTGGCAGTGATTATTGAATGGGGGTAAGAACTCTTCTTTTCTCTCTCTGCTTCTTTGCTGCCACCATGGGAGGGATAAGATACGATTCTCCGAAGCCTGACAGGGAGACTGCTACACTGTCAGGAATGAGCCAGCTCCAAGTGAAGGTTTGCAGCCAACTGCAGAAAGCAGCCAGGAACGGAGAGCCTTAGATGTTAGTCAGGCAGGGGAGAGCTAGCAGCTGCAGACTTCGGCTCTTCCTGACCTTGATGAGCAGACTGATAAGGCAGTAGCTGAGAGCAGGCAGGAACACAGCCAAAGCTCGCAGGAAGCACAAAAAGGAGCAAATAGATTCGGAGACAGCATCTCAGAACAGAAAGAAGGTGGGACTGATCCACTAAGTCCGAGGAGTCGGCAAATGGGAGGGCTGCTAGATAGGAAGCAAAACAAGAGGTGTAAAGGTCGTAAGGTCAATATCTTCTGTCAATGCCGGAAGAAGTCTTCAGAAGGGTCATCTTGAGTAATGATGCCAGAGGCTTTGTCAGAGCTGTCCCCAGCCACTCTGAGCAGCTCCCAACAGAATATTAAAATATTAAAACCATGATAAAACATCAAACATTAAAAACTTCCCTAAACAGAGCTGCCTTCAGATGTCTTCTAAAAGTCAGGTAGTTGCTTATTTCCTTGACATATGATGGGATGGGCGGGCACCACCACCGAGAAGGCCCTCTGCCTGGCTCCCTGTAACTTCACTTCTCGCAGGGAGGGAACCACCAGAAGGCCCTTGGAACTGGACCTCAGTGTCCGGGCTGAATGATGGGGGTGAAGGTGGGCCAAGTATAACATTTGTGAACTAGGTATTCACAGGTTGAAAAGCCAATGGACTCCACCGAGATCGTGATTCCCACCTGTTGATCACCAGGTAAGCCACTTTCTACTTAGAAACTACCATTTACAATTATGTTACAAAAGTCCCATTATGTACATAATAGTATTTGTCAAGTAGTTACCGTGATGTTTAAATGTCTGCCTGATGCCTGGTGACTTTTATAGTGCCTCTCATGAGCTTCACGAGGTCCGCATCTTTTGCCAAGTTCTTGACAGCATTCATAACATCCGCCATACATCTCACATAATGTTTAATAATGCCTGCTAAATGCTTCGTGATGTTAATGATGTATCCGCCAAGAGCGTTGCGCCATTTGCCAAGTCCTTGACCACATCTGTAACATCTGACTCATGGCTTGTGGCGTTTAAAGGACCAATCTGAAGCCTGATGTAATTTCAAAGAACCACACAGTGATAGATGAACTTGGCCCTGTAATCTCTCTGTGCTTTCCAGTATGGTTGACACCAGAAGGAGGTGATTCCGACAGAAATGGCTTGTTTTTTTTCAATTAACTTTGACGGGCCATAAATAAACCTACAAATTAGTGCAGGGATGGGGAGCCTGTGGCCCTCCAGATGATGTTGAATTGCAAGTCCGATCATCCCTGACCATTGGCTGATGGGAGTCAGAGTCAATCAACATCCCTCACATTTGTAGCCCTTGAGAGTAACATAGTTAATTCTGAGAGTAACATAGGTTAATTCTGTGTCCAGGGCTGCTCTCTACCAGCTCCATCTGGTACGCAGGCTAAGACCCTACCTGCCCACAGACTGCCTCGCCAGAGTGGTACATGCTCTAGTTATCTCCCGCTTGGACTACTGCAATGCGCTCTACGTGGGGCTACCTTTGAAGGGGACCCGGAAACTGCAATTAATACAGAATGCGACAGCTAGACTAGTGACTGGGAGTGGCCGCCAGGACCACATAACACCGGTCCTGAGAGATCTACACTGGCTCCCAGTACGTTTCCGAGCGCAATTGAGCTTTAAAGCCCTAAACGGCCTCGGTCCTGTATACCTGAAGGAGCATCTCCACCCCCACCATTCAGCCCGGACACTGAGATCCAGCACCGAGGGCCTTCTGGCGGTTCCCTCATTGCGAGGTTACAGGGAACCAGACAGAGGGCCTTCTCGGTAGTGGCACCCACCCTGTGGAACGCCCTCCCAGCAGATGTCAAGGCAATAGGTAACTATTTTACTTTTAGAAGGCAACTTAAGGCGGCCCTGTTTAGGGAAGTTTTTAATGTTTGATGATGTACTGTACTGTTTTTAATATTCGGTTGAAAGCCGCCCAGAGTGGCTGGGGAAACCCAGCCAGATGGGCAGGGTATAAATAATAATAATAATAATTATTATTATTATTATTATTATTATTATTATTACTACTACTACTACAGTGGTACCTCTACTTACGAATTTAATGCATTCCGAACGCACATTTGTAAGTCGAAAAAATTTGTAAGTCGAATCCCATAGGAATGCATTGGGAGAAAAAAATCGTAAGTCGAAGCAACCCTATTTAAAAATTCGTAAGTAGAAAAAATCCTATCTAAACCACATCCAAGATGGCGGACGGAGCTCCATTCGTAAGTAGAAACATTTGTAAGTAGAGTTATTCGTAAGTAGAGGTACCACTGTATTATTATTATCATAGTTGGCCATATGGTGAAGAGAGTGGATTGAGGAAGACATCAGCTCCTTATTTTGAGTTTCGGCGTTGCCCTTAAATATTAAGCAGTGCTCTAACTCATAGAAATATCTCTGGAATAACAAAAGCAGAAGGGTTAAAGCAAATACCCTGGATGATGGAGAGAGAGAGAGAGAAAGAGAGAGAGAG